>NW_025968175.1:0-25000 GCF_021869965.1 Rhincodon typus
TACATTAACAGTAGGGAATGGTTTGATTCTCCAAGTTAAGCAAGGTGTCATTGTGAAACAATGGGGAACTTGTGGTATATAGAGTATCAAAATGGTGGCCAAAGAATGACTCAAGATCACTATGTCGAAAATTAACCCCCATTTTGTTTGGTCATACAGTAAATGAGCAGAAAACCCATGCTAGCTAGTGGCAGTAAACAAACATGGCAAGAGGCATTCACACTGATGGCCAACTGCATAATCTTCTGCTTACATCCAATTTTCCACAAACCGGAATGAGTTGTTTTCTGAAAACTTGTGGGCTTGCGTTGGCATTTTGCAATTAGCCCTTTGTTGTGGTGCCAATACATTGGTAATAGATTAAAACAGCTGTGCAGTCCTGAATATCCCTAAGTTTTTGCTTGGTGCCAGATTCGTCAAGCATGTTCTAACCAAGACAGCAGCCCAGCTGTACCTAAAGCCTTATGCAACTAGTCCAGTGTGCTGCAAACTGACTGCGGGAAAACTGAAAGAGCTACCCAAAAAAACTGCTTGCAGCTGTCACTGAAACAAAATTTCAGGAAACTTGTTTCCATCTGTGCAGTCAGGTCAACATGAAACCAGGATCAGCACAGTAACTTTCAAAAACCAGAGTTGTTTACTCATCAGGCCTATCTGAATTAGTGCTAGCACAGGAACAATGGCAATGAAATGCACTGCAGTTTTTCAATCACTGGCCCTCAGATTAAAACAAGGTAATGCTCAGATTGGATCAAGTGGCAAGCATTGCAAGGTCTGTGGGGCAGAATGTATTCACCCATAGTAGAACATGCATTTTCCACTGTCGGTAACTTAACTGGATAGTCTGGTATTTAAATACCAGTAGATTTCCTCCTATTTAGTTAGTAAAATGCATCAGACTAAACTATTGGAAAAAAAATGGAGAGAAAAATAATGTTTCTGGGCTTCCTGGAGAATGGTTCATCGTCTGATGAACTAGAAGGAGAAGCACAAGACAGAGCAGTTTGCAGAAATGAGAATTGAGTCAGAACACAAATCTGACATACTACTGACAGCAATATCATATCATCAATAACAACAAGAAACTGACAATACACAGCAGGTCAGTCAATACTGTAAAGACAAGAGGCATATTCTGACAGCTGGGTATCCTTCAGGGTAAATCACACTTTGGCTTTGCTCTTCAATGATGCCATGCATTTCTAGTTACCTATTTATTTCGCCATGCATCACAAACACTGGGATGACGTGATAAGTAGACATACACAGTCTCCTGCTGTTCTCCATATCCTATCCTCAAGCTCTCTCAGCAGTTTGGTTGCCATATTGATCTCTGCCTCATTTTGGTAAGCAGACCAAATGTGTGTCTGAAAGATAGCAGTTCCATTGGTTTGCTGCACTCTGCCCCTTACTCTTCAACCCAAATACTAGGACCATGCAGTTAAGTCCAAAATCCTGCTGGATGTCACCAGACTACAAGAGGCTGATCTCATCCAGAATGGAACACAGGAGGTGCTATAATTAATGATAATGCCCAGGATGGGCATCATGGGAATAGTCAAGGTTAGCACTTTCTATTGCTGCTCAGTGAGCTGCAAATCGCATTGGAGATAGATTTGTTGTGCTGTTAGTCACAAAGAAGCAGCCCATCAGCATTCATTATCTGGATACATACACAGAATTGCTATAAAGACTACTGGTGCTTATGATTCTGCAATCCAGCCACAGTCAATTGTTTCTGAGGGGGATAAAATGGGTAACAAGTTTCCAAAAACATTGGAGACTTTAAAAGATTTTTAAAAAAGGCAAATTTCAGTGAGCTAACAACACAGCCTCCGTTTCAACTTCACCTGACGAAGGAGCAGCACTCCGAAAGCTTGTGCTGGTGTCGTGTGACTTCTGCCTTTGTCCACCCCGATCCAACACCGGCACATCCACTTCAGTTTCTATGGGGTGAAGGATTGCAACTTCATTTTACATCTGCCTGCATAATTATTACAGTCCTTCTGGATTTTAACCTAGCTATAGGTCTAGCAGTTTAAATCCGAGCATCCATAAGATGCTGTGGGCCATTCCCAGAAGAATTGTATTCAACCAAAAAGTGCAGCTTCGGTTTCTCCCTGAAATTATCATGACGGTCAAGCCAATGGCTCAACCTTGGTTCAATGTGGGGTGCAGGAGAGCATGTCAGAATAGACACCAGCACACTGAAAATGAGGCATCAATCAGATGAAGCTACAGAACAGGACTATATGGACGCTGTACAACAGAAGCAGCATGCTATGGATAGAGCAAAATGCTTCCACAGCCATCCGAACAATCCTTCTATATCAAGGCATATCGATAGTGGACAATTAACCAAGTAATTGGAGGTAAGAAATGAAAACGCGGTTCCAAGTAAGGGTTATACATGACTAGCAGGGGAACCTGCAGCCTATGCATGTATATCTTACACTTGATCTTCTGTTTGGAAGAGGCACTTTGTAAGGTACTGTTGAACAAGGCTTGCTGCAGTACACTTTGTACTTAGTACACACAGCTTTTACTCTGCACCAACAGTGGAGTGGACTTTAAGAGAGTGATGAGTGAGTGAATGATTCATGAATTTAGAAGGAGCATTAAAGGAAGAAACAGCCAAAACATTTTACGCACATTAGCCAAGAGTCCTTTTGACCACCACACATTGATTCCCACTGGATGGGATGTGTCAGCATCCCAAAATTAAATTGGGCCTATATTTAAATTTGTGCAGGAGGTATTATGTTGACAAGAAAGGAAAGGAATCAAGCAGGTAATTGGGTTTCATGCATCCAACAGACTGTGGTATATTGTAAAAAGCTGAAGTAGCTATGTGTTCAACAGAAGAGGCAAACTAACACTAGCTTCAGAATACTAACAACTTAATGTACCATGTACCCATAGAACATAGAACATAGAACATTACAGCGCAGTACAGGCCCTTCGGCCCTCGATGTTGCGCCGACCTGTGAAACCAATCTGAAGCCCATCTAACCTAAACTATTCCATTATCATCCATATGTTTATCCAATGACCATTTAAATGCCCTTAAAGTTGGCGAGTCTACTATTTTTGCAGGCAGGGCATTCCACGCCCTTACTACTCTCCGAGTAAAGAACCTACCTCTGACATCTGTCCTATATCTATCACCCCTCAATTTAAAGCTATGTCCCCTCGTGCAAGAAAACACTAAATCTTTATTGTGCTTCAACAGTTACAGCCCAAAGGCAGACATTCGCAGAAGCAATCCCACTCTTGACACACATATTCAAATTTATTCTTTGAGTAAGAATCATAGTCCTGTACAGGGGAGATACTGATAGGCAGAAAATTACTATTGGATGCTAGTAGACATCTGGCACATCAGCTATGCTGACCAATCAGATCTTAAAGGACTCAATGTGTTCAGGAGAGGGTGAAATTTCTCTATCGCTCAAGAAATCTCTCCAGAAACCAGTTTACAGCCAAGCATGCCACACTGAAATTCAGGCTGGGTTCCAAAACTTGTTTGTGTATTTTTGGAATAATTAGCACAAGTAATTTTGTCTTTAGAATCATTACTTCAAACTAAATCAGAAGTTTAAGACAGTGAACGACAACCACAACAATTATGAAGGAATCTGGTTTCTTCCAAGCTAAATAATACCAGAGCTCTTATCTGAGCTTAGTTACTAAACCGAGCAGTGTGTAAAGCAGTTGAAGCAAATCGCCTCCTATTCCCATGATAGCAAAAGCAGATTACCTACCTTGTGGAGTCTTCATTCTTTGGATTGGTCTCCTTCAAACATCGGCCATCCTTCACATACCAGGACTGCTTCCAGCCATCTCCCAAGCCCCAACAGGTTTATCCTCTGATTTAAGGACTTTGTAATGTTTATTTAGATCAGGTTCAGACTGAAATAAACTGTTCCAATCAGGCAGACACAATAATAATTTTGGCTTTTTAGATGCAGCTGGCTATGTTCCTAAAGGTTGTGCATGCAGCCAAGTGAATAAAAGATGCAGTTTCCCTGTTTATTTTGCCACTCAACCAACTTTTTGGAAAGAACATTATGCCTCTCACCCTGAGCGCCTTTCAGTCCCCTTTAATTCTGCACTTCTCTACCTCAAATTGTATTCCAGCATTAAGCACCAGGTTCATTTTGAAGCTTCATACAACAGATACAAATTCTGCAACAGGTACCAACTTTGTTTTCTACCATTTTGAAAAGTTAGAATTTTGAATAAATTGACCAAGAAACAATATTGCGTTACCTAGTTCAGTTTTTTTACAATTCAAACGGCACTACTGCTTGTCTGGCTGTCCTCCCATCAAATCCACAGGCAGTATGGGTAGTGAAACTTCTGAAGTGCTCTTACATGTTGCCGTTGTGCAGTCTAGGTTTTACTGCAACACAAGAATATAGTGATGACAACTACTCAACACACTCGGATGTTTATTGGCTTGTGGAGGTCTGTGTTGTCAAACCCTCACTGCCATTGTTTGGGGAAGGCAGAGTTGGCGCAGCTGATCTGCTGTTGGATTTCAAACAGTGGCATTTTGAGCGAGGTCGCTGCCAAGACATGGGAGGTACTCAACACATTACACAACGACAAACACTAGAGTCCTTCTTGAAGTCAGCTCTACAAGCATTTGGGCAAAGCTCCTGCAAAAACAATTAGCATCAACTAGACACCACGGAGATGGCTGAAAATCATCTTCCTTGCCAGGTCTCAACTTTCAAATGGCCAGTGTTCCAGGAAGGAGAGCAAAAAAAAAACACGCTGCACTGTGGAGCCAACGTCAAAATAAAAATTATTTTCACACCCATTCAGCTACAATAACAACAATCTAGAAACCGGGATGGGGGAGGGGAGAATGGTCAAGTGAAAGAGGGTACAGCTTGAGGAGGAATTAGGTCGAGTTAAACAAAACCGTTGTATCAGCACCTAGGAAGGAGGTATCTTTTAAACAATTTAGGAGCAAATTACTGCAGATGCTGGAAACTGTACTGAAAGCACAAAAGATGCTGGAAATCACAACAGGTCAGGCAGTATCCATAGAGACAGAGCAAGCCAATGTTTCGAGTGGCTTGCTCTCTCTACGGATGCTGCCTGACCTGCTGTGATTTCCAGCATATTCTGTGCTTTCAGTATCTTTTAAACAAGCTGTTTTTAGTTCAAAGATGCTCACGTAAGAGGTGGACAGCACATAACTCTTCCATTGCAAGCATCAATATTGATAGCACTGGAGTGGCAGCACTTACAAGTAAGTTTCCTTTTTATCACAAAGTTTTGAATATACCACCAAAGGCAAGCACACAGAATTGCCTAAACATAGCATCTCGGAAGACAAAATGGTTTGGAAATGTACTTCAACTCAAACTCAAGCCCTACTGATTTGTCGATAACCAGCAAGCCTGCTCGCTTTCACATGAAATGTTAAAAGCTGTGGTTTCAGCTCAGCTCTCTCCAAGCTGCTGACTTTGCACACTGCAATTCTGGTACTTTACCATAACCTGCAAGTCACCATTAATGAAAGTGGACAAAAAAAGTGATGAGTTTAATATGTCCTCTTCTAATTAAGGGAAGTGGGTGCATGAAGCAGAGAGACAATGGCTTCCTGTTTGCAACTTTTAAAGATATTTGGCATTATCAGGAGGGTGGGTGGAAACAGCACGCAAAGAACCACTTCGAAAATTTGCTGAAAATTGAGATTACAAAAGCAAAGAATTAATAACACAGCTAAATGAGAAAATTCTTATTTTTATAAAACAATGTACAATATCACTATTCATAGATCCAAATTACAACATGCATGTTGAAGAGTACATTGCTCAAGCAACTCAGACTCCCCAAATATACTGTAACATAACACTCATTTAATAATCTTAGCAAGATGCTTATGCGATTGATTTGTGCTCACTGATTCATAGTTAAGCAGTGCCTCAATTTTCAAAATATTCCATGGTCTCACCACGCCCCAGCTCTGTAACCTCCTCAAACCTTACAATCTTAAGAGAAATCAGAGCGTCCTCAATTCTCGACTCTAAAGCATCCTTAAACTTAACTGTCCCTCCATTAGTGGCAGAGCCATCAGCTGTCAAGGCCCAAAGTTTTGGAACCCTCTTCCTAAACTTTCTGTCTAGCTTTGTTCACTAAGACTGCCTTAAAACCTACCTCTTTGACGTTGAATATTTGGTTGCAAAAAGAAACGGAGTCTTGCTTTATATAGCACTTCAGAATCACTGGGCATCTCAAAGTGCTTTCCAGCCAATGGAGTTGTCCATTCAAGGCAGAGATGAGAAGGGATTTCTTCTCAAAAGGGTAATGAATCTGTCGAAATCTGTAGAGCTGGGTCATTAAGTATATTCCAGGCTGAGATAGATTTTTAATCAGGAAGGGAATCAAGGGATAGTGCGAAAGGCAGAAAGTGAATTTGAGGGTATCAGATCAACCATGAATGGTGGAGCAGACTCGATGGGCTAAATAACCCATTGCGACTGGGGATCTTAGACACTATGTTTGGAGCTTTAGTCTCCATTTCCAATATATTTGTCATACAGGGAACTCAATGGAGATTGGCTGGATTAAATCCTAGGACGGCAGAATTGTTTGAGCAAGAGATATTGAGGAGGCTGGGTCTGTATTCTCTAGAGTTTCAAAGAATGAGTGGTGGTCTCATTGAACAAATGAGATGCAAAATGAAAATAAAACAAATGGCATCAAGGGTTATGAAGGTAATGTGGGAAAATGCCTTGTCGTGGAAGGCTAGCTATGATCTAATTGAATTTTGGGTTGAATGGCCTATGTCAAGAATTGCATTAAAAGAAAGTATTCTTAAGGTCCAGATATCAATGACAAGGCCAGCAGTAGTTGTTTACTCCTAGTAGCCCTTGAGAAGGTGGCAGCAAGCCCTTTTACAAAGGGCAAAGCAGAAATTGCTGGAATAGCTCAGCAGGTTTGGCAACATCTGTGGAGAGAAATCGGAGTTAACATTTCGGGTCCCATAACACTTCCTCACAACGGTTTCTGATATACAGCATCCATAGTTCTTTTGTCTTTTACAAGGGGTCCTGCTCAATCAGCTGGTGTAGAACTTGGAGGATATGGGAGATGATTTTGTTTCCCATGCACCCTCTGTCTTTGTTCTTTCCCTGCTTGAGACTTTTCAATAAAGCAAATTTCATGTTGTAATATCTCTAAGGTTCTGCTACACAAACCACCTGGATTTAACAGCACAAGCCAAATTAAACCAGAAACCACCGTTGGAGATCCAAGGGCAACATACTGTGAAAATAAGTAGTTATGTATCAATAACCATGGAAAATTTGATATATATTTTACCATCAATCATGGAAAGTAATGATCCAGGTCAGGGCACGCCGAGTATTGTGTGGCAGTACAATACTTTAATTAAGTACTAATCCATTAAATAGCTGAACTACAATGAGGCCGTGGACTGGTCTGGCAGAGGAAGGGACACAGAGTGACTGGAGTATAAGTCTGAAGTCACGCAGCAAGGTCTGGATTTTGTAGAGGGATATAAAGATTTCTGACAACTGGTAGATGCCAAGTTTACCTGGATTTGGGCATGTCAGAACTAAGGCTTGCTTGCATAATAATATTGCCAGCCCTGGCTTCACTACCAGTGCTGTACAAACACGACCAAAATCAGGTCATGCAGTACAGGATATCTACCCTAATGTCACAGCATCTTCATTCCTGTTGCTGTGCGTCATACAAACAATTTTGGAGAGCTTGTTTGTTGTGTGAAAAAGGAAATTAATTGGAATTGCAGCACTAGCCCATATACCTCATCAAGACAGGAGCAAATTACTGCGTTTGCTGGAATCTGTACTGAAAACAACAAATGCTGGAGATCACAGCGGGTCAGGCAGCATCTACGGAGAAAGAGCAAGCTAACGTTTCGAATATAGGAGCTTTGCTGAAGTTGTCTAAACTTGAAACATCAGCTTGCTCTCTCTCCACGGATGTTATCTGACCCATTGCGATCTCCAGATCATCAAAAGGTCTTACAGAAGCTTCATGATTTAACTGTACCAGTGTCTTTAAAAATACCACATACACACTTGACTATATATTATCAACAAAGGCTTTTCAAACAAGCTCCAAATGGCAATTAGAGATTTTTAAAGACCAATCTATGGTAATCTTTAGTTATATAAATGCAGTGACTTTTGTATTTAGGTGGGCTACTATAATTGGAGATTCTTCACTGCAAACACAAATGGAGGAATCTGTTTCCTGTTTAGCATAACTCTGTATTGGTCCAAGGTAATGGAGCATTTGTGTATAGCATATTCTCCTGCAAACAGAACCGCACAAGCATCACATTACAGCAATAATTTCTTTCCTCGTTGAAAGCGCAGATGCAGTTTGATCTAAACCACTGCTGAGGTGGCACAATCAACCCGGACTGCACTGCAAGGTTGCTACAGTCAAATTACAATATTTAAAATCTTATTGGACTCAATTCCAATTGCATTTTAAAACACGTCCACTTCCAGCATTTTCAAAATGATGCAAGTTCACTTTCTGAGAAATGGCTGGAATGTTGAGATTTTGTTGACATTTATGCACATCTTCAGTAAGGATTCCAGCAGTGATCTTGGAGGTACTCCAATAAGTAAATCTTCCCTTGACATCATCCCTCCTTCAACTAGTACCTACCACTTCCTCTCTTTGAGCTAATTCTACATACACTGCTGAAGTTAAACCCTTACAATTGCGTCCAGTAGCAGTCTTTTCAATTGGAACTTTACCATCTGATTGTAGAGTTATCTGGCATCTTCCTGGGACTTCCAGGAAGGGAGTCAGGACAGTGGAGCATTACCTCTGCACAATATAGAAAGGAACAAAATGGTTGCCAGGGCGGGTAGGAAGGAAGACAACCAAGTGAAAAGATATAAGAGGTAGGGTTACTTCAGGCTCCACACTAGCAGTGAATAACATCTTGCAAGGTTTGCTTGTTGGTATTTTGAACTCTACAAGTACGTTGTTAAAGATAGGCTATTTTGAAGTTTTGATATATTTAGCTTGCAACTATTTTTTGCATTGCCGATCTGATAATTAATACTAGCAACTTTGATCAAAATCAATAACGGAGGAGCAGGGCTGCTGAATCGAATTCACCGTCCCATTAGCTTTTTTCAATTCAGACACACAGGAAACATTTTTGCAAAGGCTGTTTATAAAAAGCAGGATCCGTAAAGATCAGAAGTTGCTGAGTAGCCTGATGACACGGAAGTCTTGATTGTCATCAATATTTATTAGAAACTGGTTAAGATAATATCAAGGTGTTTGAAGGGGCTGGGTGGGGGGTAAGAAGCTTTACATATTCCAGGCCTGAATCCAGATCCTAAACATTGCATGTTGTTTTACGTTGGGTTAACAGATCAATTGGTTCCCACCCACTAGGACATACCTGGTTCATTTTGAAGAAGTCTAAGGTCGGCCTTGTCCATCGAACATCCTCATCATGCCTCCGTTTTACACCACACTTGCGTTCGTTTAAGTCGCAGGGCTGGGAGTGACTCCGCAACAGGCCTTGCTGCCGTCGGTTCATCTCTGGAGTAGAGGAAGGTGTACTTTTGGCTGAGAGCAGACATCTTGCTGCTTCTCGAATGTGCACTGGGGAGAGTGAGAAGCGCCTTTGAGGAATGAATGTGCACTGCTCAGGCAAAATGCACTGCACGCCCAGAAAAGTTCTGTCGCCAATATCTGTGGTATGGCTGTTTGGCGACAGCATCCATGGTAATGGGGATTCAGGGGATGTTGTGAGGCTGGAAAAAGTAAAACTGCTGGTGTTTGAGTAGTGGCCAGAGTTGGGCAGCTGCTGCAGACCAAGGCTGGTGGGGCGCTGAGTTAGGTTACTGAGCTGCGGACCTGCATTGCCACCACTGTTACAACGCCGCTTGACAGGAGTCCACACCTTGGAGCCCACTGGCTTCCACAGAGACCTGCAGCGTGACAGGTCTTCCGGCACAGAGAGTGAGCGACAGTGCCTTTTGGTTGGTGGATCTGGCAGCGAGGCAAAACTCTCAGAGAATTGCAAGTCACTTAAATTGCCCACCGACGTGCTCGTCACGTGACCCATCCACATAGTTGTTGCCGGTCCTGTACACAAGGATTTGCTCGGACTGGAGGAGTTGATGCTATTTAGGTTGTAGCTTGTGAGTGAAGGGAACCCCATATTCATTGGCAATTCAGCATGTGAAGTGTCAAATACATTCCACTTCCTTTCCTCTGCCAAAAAGAAAGGGGAAGAGAATCAGGAACACAATCGTAGCATAGAAGCATCAACAAAACATTTCAGCACAGACTTCTCATGAAGATATTGACACACTGGTTTGATAATTCCACGGGTACTGAATCAATAAGCAACAAACAAGTCAGATCACATCATAATCATAACGTCTGTATTTCTGAGTATCAAAGCATGGATCTTGGACCGTAACCAAGAACAGAAGCCCAGGCTACATTTTCCTTTTCTTAGCACTGAAACCAACTGCGGCTTCTTAACTTCTGTCTCAGCTCAAGATCAGTTCGCGCAGTGTGGATTGGGGGCAGAACTTGGGAGTCATCTTGTCTGTTTACTTACTAAGTATAACTTAGTGGACAATGGTTGAGGGGACATTTTTTTTTGCATATTTCACCATCAGCTTTATCCCTCCCCATACAGCACATTTTCTTGGGCAGCCCGACAAAAGGTTATAAATCAACTTTATGGAAATTAACATAGCACAAATAAATCATGCTAAAAAAATTACAGCAGGAAATGTAGCCATATTCTGCAACCTAATAGGAATATGAAAACACTTAGCAGAGAATGCTATCCAGGAGTAGCAACTGGTAATAAAAAAACAGTCCTGCCATTGAAATGATGCATTCATGCACAAGGGAATCATGGTGTGAAATTGGTCAGTATGCTGACTTTAATAATCAAGCAAATGGAGGGAATGATTATGGCAGCTAGGAGTGTATGTCGTTATTTAGGGAGTCGTTGCCATAGCTGGCTACTCAATGCCCATCAATTGCCACCAGAAGCAGCTGAAGACATAGTTCAGAAAAAAAAATTCAACGTTGAGTGACTTCAAGGGCCAAGTAGACTAGCAAATTTCCAATAAAGTCTTCACCAAGATCCAAAGGGTTTATTTAAAAAGAAGTGGAGGAAATCTAGAAAGTGAAAACAGCCATCACCTCATGTTATGAAGAAACCATTGGCTACAAGACCAGGAAACACCATGACTGGTTCGATGTGAATGACCACATCATCCAAGACCCTACCAGCAAGAAAAGGAAAGCTCTCTGTGCTTTACAAAACAATATCACCAGCAAGGCAAAGAGGAGAACTCTTCAAACAGCAAGGACAGAGGTACAAAGAAAAACTAGGGAAAACAAGAGCCAAGGGTGGACTGAGAAAAGTAAGGAGCTGCAACTCCTTGCTGTCAAGCATGACACCCAGGGTTTCTTCAGTGCCACCAAGGCAATAGACGGATTGAACAGAGATAGTAGGAACTGCAGATGCTGGAGAATCTGAGATAACAAGGTGTAGAGCTGGATGAACACAGCAGACCACGCAGCATCAGAGGAGCAGGAAGGCTGATGCTTTGGGTCTGGACCCTTCTTCAGAAAACGGGGCCGAAACGTCAGCTTTCCTGCTCCTCTGATGCTGCTTGGCCTGCTGTGGTCATCCAGCTCTACACCTTGTTATCTCAGAATAAGAATAGAACCCTTTTGAGAAACAGAGAAAACAGCAGTCTCCAATGGAGAGAACACCTCAAAGGCCTCCTAAACTGCATTATAATTGTCGACAAGAATGAGTTTCAGGAAATACATCAATACCCCATTAAAGGTGATGATCTTGGACTCCCCCACCTCGTGTGGCAGAGTTGAAGCCTTCATAAACCACATGAACAATGGAAAAGTCGCAGGAGTATTTGGGATTCCATTAAAGATTTTCAATCTTGGAGAAGCAGAGCATACCTGTCATCTCCAACTGTTCCTCAGGATCATAGAAGAAATCGCTGTTGATCTCAGGAATGCTGCCATTGCCATTGTCTTTGAGGAAGGAGACAAAGTGGACCGTGGGAATCTCCCAACTCTCTATCCCGGGGAATCCTCATTAGGTGCTTCATCCCTGTCCCTGAAGAAATCCATCCAGAAAGCCTGTGTCGCTTCCAACCAAACCATGGAAC
The DNA here is from genome assembly GCF_021869965.1 of Rhincodon typus. Lineage (NCBI taxonomy): Eukaryota > Metazoa > Chordata > Chondrichthyes > Orectolobiformes > Rhincodontidae > Rhincodon > Rhincodon typus. Next base: position 12,219 of record NW_025968175.1, read on the forward strand.
TATGGACATGGTTTTCATTGCTTGGCAACTCCAAGCGAAATGCCAGGAACACCACCATCATCGCCTTCATCGATGTATCCAAGCATACGGAAGTCCCTGTCAAAGGCTGGCTGTCTAGAGTTATTCATCAACATCCTCCGCCTCCTCCATGACAAGATGTCAGTGAAAAGTTCTCACTGATGGTAATATGACAGAATCCTTTGGAGGTCAAGGAGGGATATGTCATCAGCCCGACCCTTTCTCCATCTTCATCTCCACGATTCGTCATCTTGTCAAGAACAAGTGTCCCAGGGACGTAGCCATTGTTTGCAGGACAGACAAAAAACTTCTAACCTCACCCAGTTGAAATCCAAGAAGAAAACGAAATTTGACCTTGCTTATCGAACTTCAGCATGCGGATGACAATGTCATCAGTACTTTCTCAGAAGAGAATCTTCTAACCTCACTTAACGCTTTCGCAGAAGCATTCTGAAGAAGTAGTCTCTCAGCCTCAACCTCAAGAAGACTCAAATCCTTCACCTTCCCATCCCAAGTCAGGTTCCGGTCCAACCGTCCATTAAGATCAATGGAGAAATCCTCCCAAACCTGGAACATTTCCCCTATATGGAAAGCTATCTTTTATCAAAGGCTGTCATCGATGTAGAGACTCTGCATTGCATCCAATCACTTTTGGAAGCCTAAGGATCAGAGTCTTTAATGACTATGATATTGACACCAAGATCCTTGCATATAAGACAGTCATCCTTCTGCTTCTTCTAAATGGCTCTGAACCTTGGGAGTACAAACAGACACCACTTCAAGCCTTTGAGAAGTACCATCAATGCTGATGGATGCGAATTCTCCACATCAGCTGGGAGGACAGGAGTATTAACCTAATAGCACAACTTTTTTTTCTTTATTCATTCACAGGATGAGGGCATCGATGGCTAGGCAGCTTTTATTGTCCAATCCTAATTGCCTAGAGGGCAGTTAAAAGTCAACCACATTGCTGTGGGTCTGGAGTCACATGTAGACTAGACCAGCTAAGGATGGCAGTTTCCTCCCCTAAAGAACATTAGTGAATCAGATGGGTTTTTCCAACAACCAACAATGGATTCATGGTCATCATTAGAGTCTTAATTCCAGATATTTATTGAATTCAAATTTCACCATCTGCCGCAGCGGGATTCGAACCCTCGTCCCCAGAACGTTATCTGGGTCTCCGGAAAACAGAGGGAACGTTTCAAAGACTCCCTGAAGGCGTCCCTCAAGAAATGCAACATACATGTCAACACAAGGGAGGCCCTCGTTCAGAAGTCCTCTATGAAGGGGTACAATCCTTTGATAAGACGTGGTGGCAAGAGGAAATAGGAAAAGGAATTGGACAAAGGAATTGGACAAAGGAATGTCAGCGATCTCCAGGCCACAGACCACTTCCACCTCCCAGAAACTCCTGCCATTTGTGTGGTCAGATATGTGGCTCTAGGTTCAGGTTCATCAACCACACAAAGACCTACAGAACTCGCGACGAGTGACATGGAATTTCCGAGATGAACAATCATAATTGTTCACGTGTTTGCCAATGATGACTGATAGAGCTCGGGAATACTGCAAACTAATTATCAAGGGTGAGGCTGGAGATGGGTCAAGCATGACTAATGCAAGCCTGGGCAATTCAAATTATTTAAAAGAAAATAAATCCAGTCTCTGAGTAATCATGTATAAACTACTCCTTTAAAGTTTTGGAAGATTACAGCCAGCTATAGCTGTAGATCAGTCTAAAAATGTTTTGAATTTCTATATTTCGGGTTCTTTAGGAGCCTTGAGGGGGCTGCAACGACCCCTTATCTCTGAAACCAGTCTCTCTGTGGAGGTAGTGAATTAAAGCTAGCTGTTGCCCCAGGCTAAATTTCCTTGGGTTAAAGGCCAATGGCACCCTTTAACCCAAGTCTGTTTTGCTTCATTTGGAAGGGTTCCATGCTGACTGTTACAACGCAAGGCCAGGCTGAGGCCAGAATTGCAATGGCAGTTTGTAAAGTGAACTCATCAATGTCTGCAGGAGCCAAACCTGCTTTCATTATATGTTACTAATCACCCCAAAAAGTAAAAATACCAGTCATAAAGGTCCCCTGTATGGTACAGAGGATAGATCAATGACTGACTTAGTTGCTAGGTGGTGTAGAAGTCACCTTTGAATTTGTCTCACTCTTTCTCCTCCTGATCATACTACCATGTGCAACACAAATTGGCGAGCTAAATAAGTATCTAGGAGCTTCCTTAAGCATCTTCACTATTCCAGCAGCCTGTCTTGGAATCGTATGTGGAAGGGTGGGAAGGCAAGATAGCAAGATAGACAAAAGAGCTGCAACCATTTATGAACAATTCACAGTCTTGCAATTGAGTACAAGCCCATGCACAGAATTTAAAGATGAAAACAAAATCGCACATGTTGCAGAAGTAGGTTTACAATTTCTCAGCTGATTTCAACAACTGAAAAAAGCTGCTGCATATTTATGGCAAGAGGAAGACAAAATTAGATAATTATTTCAACACTTGCAGATACTGAAAAGAAACAAAATCTATAAACCACAGGTCATATGACACGATATCTACTTTCAACACTCCGTGATGTTATTTGTGTAGGAACCTCAGCAGATATTCTCAATGCCCACAAATATGAATCCTCCTACTTGACTTCAGGGGCATAATTTTACAGCACTGCTGTCTGAAAATAATTTTTACTCCAAACTATTCTTGACATCATTTACAGATGGAAAGAAGCTGTAATGCATCAAACTGTTTGCCCCCTCTAAGGCATTTAGCTTCAGTGCCTGAGCTAAGGATAAAATAAGCTAGAATTTACTCTCCTCGTGGCTATCCAGAGAACTTCATTGGAAACTGGATTTGGGTGGACAGCTGACAATGGGAAGGATTCAACCCATTGTTAAAAACTCATCAGCACTCCACATCTGAAGACTGGCAAGGTGAGGAAGTCACAGCAGGGTGCACTCTTCCTGTTGAACCATACCCAAATATGTTGTCAGTGGCTTCAAAAGAGGAGGAAATAAAATCAGAAGACTTTAATAAAAACAGTTTGGCCTGTAGATAGTTAGTCTCCATTTAGTCCAGTTGACAATAACCACTCAGTAATGAATTGGTTAAGAAATGTCAGCTAATCGCGACACACCTAATTTGGAAGTGCTCCAATGCCAAATATGTGCATGAACGTTCAGATTGATTGTGATCACTGCTACGGGAAAGTAGTCATGGCCACCATCTTATGTTTCAAAGCTTCCAATGATATCTGACATTCTTATGAATGGAAGAATGCAAAATTGTTTTATTGAGTCATTCCCACACCCATTGCTTTCTGCTATGTTTTTTAGCAACCAGTCTACTAAAATCTAATTGCTGTTGCATTGCAAAATTTGGGGAGCCAATTAACATGTACCAAAAGTCAAGTATCAGCTTGGTTAAGCTGGTAGTGCTCTTGTCTGTGCTTGAGCTATTGCGACTCAAGCACATAATTGCAATTAATGTTTCACTGCAGTACTGAAAGCTAGTTTAATTGCTGGAAGTGCTGTTTTTCCAATGATATCTTAATTCAGCCCCTGTCTGTCTGTTCTGATTCAGAGGATTGAAGATTCCACAGCAGTACTGGAAACAGAGTGAAGACTTCTTCCTGTATCCCAGTCATTCATTTCTGGAATCTTGCTATGCATTACTGCATTATTGTCGATGCATTTCAGAAAAATAATATGTAAAACCACTTTCAGGTTTTGAGAGGAAGCCCTCATGCAATATGAATGTATAAATTCGAGCTGAACCAATGGCGTTAATGGGCAAATGCATCATATGGTATTAGGACATACATACAAAACAGACTATCTGGATTCTGTTTCCACTCAGTCTCTGAGTGCCACAACTGAACTCAATATTTCTTATCCAAGGTAAAAAGGAAAATGAAAAAAGTTTATGCTAGGCAACCACTAAATAGAGGTTAATGTTGAATCATGCTTTTTGACAGACTAGATAAACCCCATCTCTAATCCTTCCATGGAAGCGAGCTTTGCTCTGAATCAAATCTACTCTCCAATAATGCGTAGATACTGGATGCAAATACTATTCAATCTTATAGGGCTGAACTGCTTCAGCAAATATAGCACAAAAATACATAAAATGACCACTATTTAGGTAATACAGGTTTCTGAAATATTTTCCAGATGACTGGGATACGATTTCAACCTGTCTCTTCTGTTGCCCGAATTGACTGCAGCACAGTACATCAGAGTTACAAACTGCAAGTGATGCAAGCTAGCACAATGGTGAATTCAATGGAGAACACTGTTATGTCTTTATAATGGTTTCAAGAAAATATACACATGTAGGTACATTAACAAGTCAGCTATTAACACCAGAATACATAGCGCTCCGATGCCAAGAAATCAATTATGCAGTCTTGCTTTTTAAAGCGATCATGACTAGCTCTTTAACTTCACTTTCAGCAAATGGCATTAAGTTAGAGACTGCAATGTGATGAGAATTTCTTGTAGTAAAACTCCTGTAAACGCTGAAGCTGGGTAACTAGGATTTTATATAGTTTGAAGGAAATCAACTTTTCACTCTGAATCCTTGGTTGCCTTTTTGGTAGAGCAGGGTTTAAGAAATCATTTTCATTCATGCTCAACTTCACAAAGGATTCCAGCTGAAGGCTGTGAGCTAGAGATTTTACTTGCTGTGTTGTGCACGTCAGTAACTGTCTTGTGTTATTTTTTCCCTTCCACCTCCCTTGTGAGAGCACTCATCAGAGAGTTTGGTCATCTGGCTTGGTTAAGCTCCCATTCCAATGTAATTGATTTGAAAACCAGATCTAAACTTGATATTCTAGCTTGTTTTTCTGAAATCTGAAGGCATAGTTGTTGTCCAACAACAACAGAGACAGGAGCAGGTCATTCAGTTCCTTGAACCTATTCAGTCATTCAACCCGATGAAGTAGTTGACCTCAAGGTCTAGCAACCCTTCCATTTTAAAATTCTCATACTTGGATGCAGTTTCTTTCATGGTTCTGCCCCTTGCTATACCTCTAACAGCTTCCCGCCCCCAAGAACATTTCTGCCCTTTTGCACATCCCTAATTTTGGTCACTCCATCAGCTGACCAGGACTAAATTCTATTACTTCCTCCCAAAATCTCTGTATTTTACCCCCTCCTCTTCAAGACATCCTTTAAAACCTATTGCTTTGACTAAGCTTTTGGCCATCTGTCACAATATTTCCTGATGTGACACACTGTCAAAATATTGGATTAAGAGTCTGAGAGGCACCTTCAGACATTTTTCTATATAAATGCCACTTGCTACAGTATATGTCAACTGATTTATCTACCTTTGAATGCATTGTTTGATGCCTTTAACAAAAATCTCTGCAATGAGGCATAAAGAGAAAAAAAGAGAAGGCCATATATCCCTTAAGCTTGTTCTGCAAGTTATGAGATCATACCTTGTGTGTGGTGCAACATTACAAGCCTATCTTTGTTCAATACTCATTAATGCCAATGGTTCACAGAAATCTATCAGTCTCTGATTTAAAAATAAGTAATTGAGTATTGTCATTTGCAGGACAGTTCGAAAGTACAACCTGCTGTATGCAGAAGTGTTTTTAAACTTTACTCCAGGAAGGCCTGGATCTAGTTTTAAGCTATGTCCCCTGGTTTTGATTCTACAAAACAGCAGAAATAGCTTCTAAGATCTCTAATATTTCCCTTAGTACTGGGACAGTCTGATCAAATCATTTTAATCTTCAAAACTCCAGTGAATCCAATCTCAGGTTGTACAATTCATCATCATTTGACCACTGGAGTCATTCTAGTAAGTTTACATTGTGACCCCTCCGAGATCAATATATCATTCCTAAGTTGTGGTGCCCAGAACCCCAGGTGTTCTGCAACCAGGGCCCTGCACCGCTTCTAACACATTGTATTCTGATGCTGTCCATGTAGAGGCCAGAGTTACATTAACCTTTTCGATGAATTTCTGTGCCCGTTCATGACATTTTGTAGTTTGTAACTCTGACGTATTTATAACAGGACTTCCATGGTTTCACTTGCAGTTTATAACTCTGATGTATTTGTAGTGGACTCCCAAGTCCTGTTTGACTTCCCCGGTTTCTAGACTTTTTTCATCATTTACAAAGAAGTCTCACCTAACAGTTTTAGGCCCCAAAATGGATGACCTCACTCATGCCTGTGCTGAAATCCATTTGCTACAATTTTGCCTATTCATGTAATTTACAAAAAACACAGCAGTTACAATTCCCATCTATCTTTTTGTCATCAAAGTTGGACATGTGGCTCAACATTCCTTCAGTAAAGACAAATACAATGAATGGCAGAGGCTCCAAATAGATGTCTGTGGAAGAGAAGTCACATTTTGCCCGTTAGAGTACATAAAAGCAGGAGGAGGCCAGACAACCCCATTCAGCAAAATCATGACTCCACCTTTGCATTAAATCCACTTTCCTATCCAATTCCATATTCCTCAACTCTGTCACTTCACAAATAATCTATTGATCTCAGCGCTGAATCCATTTATTGAACTGCCTCCGGCTTACAGAAATCCAAATATTCACAATATTCTGTAAAAAAACAACCTACTTTTCTTTCAAGGTAACAAGGTGTAGAGCTGGATGAACACAGCAGGCCAAGCAGCACCAGAGGAGCAGGAAGGCTGACGTTTCGGGCCTAGACCCTTCTTCGGAAATTTCTGAAGGCCAGAGCAGATAAGGATGGCAGATTTCTTTCCCTGGAAGCACAGTAGTGAACCAGCTCCTCATCTCAATTCTAAATGCTAGTCACTTACTCGGAGGCTATGTCACCTTGTTCCACCCACCTGTAAACCCTCTAAGCATTTCACATGTTTCAAAAGAACACTGTTAATTTTTCTAAGCTGCAGAGAATGTGTGTTCATTCTACCCCAATTTATTCTCATCGATTAGTCATTTTATCTCAGGAATCAAGTGTTACACTTCTATAGTGGCCTTTGTATCCTTCCTTAAAGAAAGGAGGGCAAAAGCACACAATATTCCAGATGCTGTCTCACAAAAGTTCTATAAGATGTGCAAGCCTTCCTTACCTGGACACTACAATCCCTTTGCAAAACAAAAAAGCCAATTTATCCTTAACCATCCCAACTTCTTAACCAAGTTTGCATGCAAGCTTTCTGTGATTCAAATGTAAATCAACAATGTGGCATGATTTACACCAACTATCTGCCCTTTATCCCTATTCTTTTTCCTGCTGCTGAGACAGCCTCTAAGCAGATCAACAATTTGTTCTCAATTCTATGTCGTTCAACTTCAGAATCAAGAGATTTTATTTTTTTGAACAACCAGAAGATTTTATCTTGATAACGATCCATAGGCATTCTCCTCCATCCAGTACCTATGCTGGTTTGCTCTGATGAGCCGAAAATCCAATGCCTTCTGTCACTCACGAATTTCCTGACAACTGATGTCACACTAACCAGTCTTGAAGTTGTTTCTGTCCCTCACCTTACTTAAATGTACAATTTTTCCAATCTAAAGGGAATGATTCTTAAATTAAAGTAACTGGAAGTTCATAATTATGGAAGCTGTATTGTTCTCACATATTTCCTGCAAAATCCTGACACTGAAACGATCTGGCCCTGGCCATTTGTGACTCCTTGACTGCCACAATTTTGTTTTTTGACTTGCACTCATTAGGACAGATGCAAGAATATCAAATTTCAAAGGGAACCATAATTTACAGTGTATGATTGGTTGATGAGTGGACTCCAATTGGTCAAGGCAATGCCACAGGGGATGCATCAGTAAGTTAATCCCTACATTTTTGTCTAATTGAAAAAGGCACAATACCTCGGCATGTTCTGTTTACAGAAAGTAGACCCTTACACCTGAATCTAGAGCTTCTGGCAAGCATAAGTGAGCTACAATGGTAGCTTGACTGCATATTAGATTGATTGTTAGTGTAATGCCTGGCAAACTCATAATTGTTTGATGACTGTTGTCCAATCACAGAACCACATTTAAAATTGAACAGCATGTTCTGAGCTCTACAAACATAGTGACACGCACATCCCTTTAATAATTCTATACTTACAATAAAGACCATTCCCTGGGTCATTCTCCAGGGCACTTGCTAACCAATCAGTGCTCTGTTTTCATGAGTATAAGTTATTGATCCTCTTGAATTTTGATGTTCTTGCACCTTTCTCGATGAATGCAAGATGAAAACTTTGACAGGTCTGTTTTCAGAAATACTCAACTTCTAGACCACCAAGCAACTATTTACCATTATTTGCTTTATTACTGTTCACATGCTTAGATTACTTTTGGTGAATCTGTGTCCCAATTTCATATTAGTGCTTCATCAGGGAAAATATATCTCTAGATCTGTTATATAGTCTCAAAAAACTGTGTAAAATGCAATGTACGCTCTTTACAGATTCAGACTTCAATATTAGCCTCTTTTGGGGTGTATGCAACTGGTCTCTGGACCTCCTGGTAACAAGAAAAATCATTTGGAATACTGCGTTCAATTTTGATCTCCCTGCTATAGGAACAATGTTGTAAAACTTGAAAGGGTTCAGAATAAAGGATGTTGCCAGGGTTGGGGTGTTTGTGCAAGAGGGAGAGGCTGAATAGTCTGGGGCTATTTTCCCTGGAGCATCGGAGGTTGAGGGGTGACCTTATAGAAGTTTATGAAATTATGAGGGGCATGGGTAGGTCTTTTCTGCAGGGTAGGGGAGTCCAAACCTAGAGGGCATAGGTTTAAGGTGAGAGGGGTAAGAATTAAAAGGGACCTAAGGGGCAATCTTTTCACGCAGAGGGTGATGTGTGTATAGAACGAGCTGCCAGAGGAAGTGGTGGGGGCTGATACAATTACAATGTTTAAAAGGCATCTGGATGGGTATATGAATAGGAAGGGTTTAGAGGGATATGGGCCAAATGCTGGCAAATGGGACTGGATTAATTTGGGATATCTGGTCATCATGGACAAGTTGGGCCAAAGGGTCTGTTTCCGTGCTATACAACTCTGTGACTGTTCCCATTCTCAAACACTATTTTGCTGAAAACTTAATACCGTTAGCACGTTCTGCTGTGATAACCCTCTTCCAAAGTGACCCTACATGTTCAGTCACTGCATTGAGCTGGGGATGAAGGCTGAGTAGAGAATGCAAGAATTGCTGCATTAATGAATGAAAAGGGGGTATTCCCACTCCTCTCCCCCACCCCCACTAAAAACACATTTTGTATACCTCCAGCAGTCACTTCTAGTTAGCCCTGATTGGCTTGACTTTACTATCGGCATTGCTGACCGTTCAAGGAAAGGCAGGTGTTTCTTTTTTTAAATAAAGAAAATAGATCAATTTGCTTTTGGCACAATTTCCTGAGAAGCTTTATCAAAAGTTTGATTTTACACTTTCACTTTTTTACTGAGCAAAGGTTGCAGAGAAATGTGATCCAACCCTGATATATAACCAGTTTGCTTTAATTTGTGACATGTGGCACTAGAAGCTTCAATTAGTTGAAATGCAGAATTTGTCAAATCTAATTGTTCGACCAACTTAAAGGAGAACCGTATCTAAACGCAGAACATTATTGAGATTTGTGCCCCATTAAAACTTAATCTTTACCAATTCCACCACTCGTATGTGAAATGACTCCACAGAGGCTGGTATCCCGTCACCAAGTTACCCTTTATTTACATGGGGAGAGTCCTTGAAACTGATCCAGCTCCCTCAGAACCAGCTCTCAGATTGAACAGAACCTCTGACACTCCTGTTTATACATCAGCCAGGGCTCCCCTATTGGGATGGTTAGTCTGGTGTCCAATCAGGGAACTCATATTCTGTGAGGTCCACATGGCTGACCTCGTTACAATCACTACTGTATCTTTACATACTTTATGGATGGCAGGTTGCAATTCCAGGCAATTCCTTAAGAAGCCAAAGTGAGGAACACAAGAACATAAGAAATAGAAGCAGGAGCCATCTGGCCCATTGAGCCCGCTCCACCATTCAATAAGATCATGGTTGATCTTTTCATAGATTCCTCAGTGCTATTGTGGAATTCCACAGATTCACTACCCTTTGGGTGAAGAAGTTCCTCCTCAATTCAGTCCTAAATCTGCTCTTCCTTATTTTGAGGCTATGCCCCCTAGTTCTAGTTTCACCTGCCAGTGGGAACAACCTCCCTGCTTCTATCTTATCTATTCCCTTCATAATTTTACATGTTTCTATCTGATCCCCCCTCATTCTTCTAAATTCCAATGAGTATAGTCCCAGTCTACACAATCTTCTTATAGAGACACAGTTAAGGACAGAAAACAGATACAGATTGGCAAGGACTAAGATTGGATTATCAATTCCATCTACGCAAACTTAACCAGCTGAAATCACAACAGGACACTGACTGCCACTACAGTTTATCCTGCTAGGCTAACACATCTGGTAAGGCTGTTTGGACTGTATTTAGAACAAAGTATCTTGACCCTACTTATGTTCTATCAACCCCTACCCCACAAACAAGTGAAAGTGGAGTCACTATTTGGTCAACAGAAAACCATTGGTAAAAAAGACAGAAGACACCAGCGAATGCAAACACATCTTAATCCAAGTTTGGTACCCATGAGGACAGCCACAACCTGGATCTTGGGTTCGTGTTGCACTACAGATGACCCCAAAACACGATACACTCTCACACACCAAACCAACCCCCCACACCCACACACTCCCCCAACATCCACACACAACACCCCCAAACACCCCCACACACGCACCCACCCCCCACAGCCCCCTTTCCCTGTCTCTGTCTCTCGCACACACACGCACACGCACGCTTTTGCAGATACATTCTATTTTGTTAAAATGCACACAATTTGTGGACAGTCAATGTGGCATTTTATAAATTCCTACTTTGGAAATAAAACCAGTCTGACACCAAGTTGATACACAGCCAGATTCTAAACTAGGCCTCACACCTAAAATGCACTGTCTGACCTGGGATGTCACCTCTGGTATACTGAGGGAACTGATAAAACCTTTAGTTATCTCAGGGCAGTGACTTAAAAGAAATTCTGGGATTTGCATATTAATCCTTTCTAACAGCCATCTTAGGTTTGTTTAATATATTCGCATCAGTTCTACAACCTTTTGCTTATAAGTTCTGTGTCTGATGCCACCTGAGGAAGGAGCAAGACTTTGAAAGCTGGTGTCTTCAAGTAAACCTGTTGGACTATAATTTGATGTTGTGTGATGTTTAACCTTATCAACCCCAGTCCAACACTGGCTCCTCCACATTTAAGGCATACAGGTACATTATTATCAGCACTGACCACAGTAATGACCCACACTTTTCAAGTATTGCTTGCTTACAACTTCAAAGTTTTCTTCTACTTCCAGGTTAATTAAACAGCATCGTATCCTCAAACTCAGTGAAGCACTCCCCAGTGCACCAATAATCCATTTGCCACAGTTTTACTTTATGAGAGATTGCGCTTGAGGCTAAGCAGGGATAGTTTAGCAGCAAAAGACTACTGTTGCCCAGAACTAAACATGGATTCTTACAGCTAGGCTAATAAACAAAAACTTGGGAGTCTGTCTAGAATTAGCTGGATTAAAGTTGAAGCCACAAATCAGTAGCACTTCCCAGTCCCCCAAGAATCACTCTGCGACTTGAGAATAAACAAGCTGCGAAGAAATTGTATTAATAATTACTCTCCAACAAATTAAAAAAAACTAAACAGCAACCAATGCTCACATTCAAGTGTCGAGCAGTGCTAACCAACACAATAATGAAGCACCTGAAGCAACACTTACACACACAGACACACATGCACATAGATAACCTGCAATAACCATCTGTACCCGAGATTAATTCACCTCATTTACATTGGGTCAGCAATTATATCTGATATCACATCATCACCAATGTGTGCTATTTGAAAAATAAGCCAAAAAGACTGGAAAAAGATACAAATAAATCACAAGAGCATTTTAATTTAAAAATTAAAATGTCGAACATAACTTGAAATGACAGTCAGGTGCTCGTCTTTGAGGGTTAGCTAAACAGGTTAATGGTGAATGGAGAGTTAGTATCATCTTTCTTCCAGCTTTATTGCCTTGCTAGCAAGGAGAACAGTATACATCTCAATTGGAAGTTTCCTGAAACAGGAGGTAACCAAATATGGGTATCTCTGGACTCCCATTTCCTTATTTTTGTATTTTCTGCTTTAAAGCTTGGAAGTTCAAAGCGAATAACTCAGCACATGAGTAGCAAGTTCCAAAATCCTCCTACGATTCCATTGTGATTTAATACATGACTGCCTGAAGAATTCTGCACAATCTGCCTGCTGCTACGATCTCCTCAGAAGCAGCCTTAAGCATTAAAGAAAGCAAACAAAACGATTAAGGGATGTACAGCTTATTACATGACAAAGCACATTTTCTTTTTGCAAATAATCTATGAAAGAACCAAGTGTATAGTAAAAGTGCAAAGTTAGTCAACCAGGCCAAGATCAGCAACCGTGATTGAACTCTGAACTTGATCTAATGCATGCTTTCAGAAAATACTGTACACCTCCCCACAAAGAATGGGAGATGTCTGCAGCCATCATTTTTTTTTGCATGTACAAAAGGTACCACAAATGAAGGCTGATAATAAAAGAATTTTTTTTAAAAAAAACTTGATCATGATTTGCCAGCACTTCATTTCAATCCCTGTATAGATTATGCAACTCTCAAAAGACGTAATCAATAAGGAACTG
>NW_025968176.1:0-20638 GCF_021869965.1 Rhincodon typus
GTATTGACAAAAGGAAGGCAGCATTCATAAATTAAGCTTGCAACAACTAACCAAGGAACCTAATTTAACTTAAATCTGCAAGTCACAGTTCTCAAAAGAATTCCATGGTAGCACATGCAGATCATCCCACAGGACTGCAGGAAGATATCAAATGCTCAGATAGGCAGAAATGGAGTCAATGCAATTTGGATAAGTGAGAGATCATGCATTTGGGCTGGGCAGAAAGACAAGGCAATACACAATAAATCATGGGAAATTTGAGAAGTTTAGACAAAGGGAGGAATCAGGAATGCAAACACAGATTGTAGAGGGTGGTCAGGAAAGCAAATAAGGCTGTTCAGCATGCACACTGGACACTTTTATTCACCAAGAAAAGGCATTAAAGAGCAGAGACTTATGCTACAGCTATACCACCACGTACAGTGTTGGTCACATTACAGGAAGGATATTTCATTGAAAATGATACAGAAGAGGTTTGAGATTTCCAGGAATTAAGAATGTTAGTTATGTAGGAAAGATTGGATATTCAAGTGTTTTTTCTTGACAGTGTTGAGTGAAATTTAAAATGACAAAAAGTATGAAGAATTAGAAAGACCTATGTTTATTGGTGGAAAGATCATAACCAGTTCATAAATTTAGCGTAAATACCAGAGGGGTGTAAAAAAGGAGAAATTTCTTCAAGATTGGAGGACTAGAACACTGCCTGAAAATGGTTAGCAGAAACAGAAATTTTTGACACATCAGGGAAAACATGAAAAACAGGGGAAAAAGAAAGTACATGGATGCACACAAAATTCTAAAAACAAGGCTACAGATTAAGAGCAGGAAAGTAAGATTAGGGCTCAAGTTCTTTAAGGGCTGGCACAGGTACAATGTCAAATGGCCTTTTGTGCCACAAATTTTGTATCAAACACTGTAATAATAGTCAGGAGAAAAGCAAAATATTTATGCAGATTAACACTTACTCGCTGGTTTTAAGAACAGCCTTCCAATCTTCAGACACGTGCAGGATCCGAATAGAGAAGATACTGTGGCTATATAACAAAATGGTGGTGGTGGGTGCAGAAGTAGAAGCAGAAAAGGCAATTATAATACTTTCCCTGCACAATAAAGTCGCAGTTTATCAGAATACACAAGGGAACAATACAGCTCAAATACATTTTTAAATAGCCAGATCTTACAGGAAATGGTTACTTTCATTTCATCTAAAACAAAAATTAGCCCTTTCTAAAAAAAAGTGTTATAAAAGTTATAACTGGTGGATGTCTCTTAGAATTTTGACCGCTCAATATTATGGGCAACATTTTAATTCAGTCAAAAAACTACCCACCACAGAGTCAAGATTGGACTCCATGCTAGTTCAAATACCCTGCTGTGTGCAAAGAAATCAGGCAGGCAGGAATTGACAGGATGTGGTGGTAAATCACAGGCTTAAGTATCAGGAGCAAATATTTTTATTATGGGAACATTGAGATTCATGTTCTGGGACATTTTAAATCATCTTGCAGCGTCTGGCCTGACTGCCTGCATTTACAGAAGGAAGGGGTAGAATCCAGAATGAAAAGAAGTTACCTCCTGCTGGAGTTTTGGTTTATGTGCGTGCTGGCCATACTTTGGTTTTTACGCCCAATTTTCAGTATTTTCCAGGCTTCTTCAGCATCCATCACATTGATCCAGGTGAGATCTAAAATTAAACAAGTGAAATAAAAAACAAAAATTTGGAATTGGTCAAAAGAAAAGTCTTTACAGAAGCTTTGTTTCACTAACATCCAGAGTACTGTCAATGATATACAATTGCCCTCTGGAAGATGAGTTGCCTTAAGCAATTTAGGTAGTGTAGATGCACCCAGAGTGCTGTTAGGAATGGCGGATGTTTCACGATTCTGACACATCCCCACTTCTGACCTTAATGACAGAGAGAAGGTCAATAATAATGAAGCAGACAAAATAATTGGACCTAGGACACTACCTTGAGGAAGTGGGGCTCATGAGGCACAGAGGTGTTGTCCTTACCTCGGAGGCAGGAAATGTGGGTTCAAGCCACCCCCGCTCCAGAACTGTGCAACAACACCTCTCCGGTTGATTAGGGAAGGTGGCACAGCGGTTAGCACTGCTGCCTCAGTGCCAGGGATTTGGGTTCAATTCCACCCTCAGCCGACTGTGTCAGGAGTTTGCACGTTCTAGCTGCGCCTGCATGGGTTTTCCCCAGGTGCTCTGGTTTCCTACCGCAGTCCAAAGAGGTGCAGGTCAAGTGGATTGGCCATGCTAAATTGCCCAGTGTCCAGGGGCTTGGTAGGTTAACCATGGGAACTGCAGGGATAGGACAGGGTTGGCAGGGGGGGGGTATCTGGGTGGGATGCTCTCCGAAGTTAGTGTGGACTGGATGGCCAAATGGTCTGCTTCCACACTGCAGATATTCCATGAAAATATCTACCTCATGGGCCAGCTGCAATCAATGACTGATTAATTAATAACCATATTATCCTTTGTGCTAACTATGACTCGACATTAAAAGTAGTATCATTGACTTCCCAGCTTAATGATAATAGTAGCCTGGGGGCAAGCCAGAACAGGGGGTTAAGGATTGTGATGGAATACAGTTCTACTGCTGATGGTCCACCGTGCCTAATGGCTGCCTAGACATCAATTGCTAAATGTGTCTTAAAATCTACCCCATTGAGCATAGTGTGGTGCCACACAACACGGAGGTTATCCTCAACGTACAAGTTAGAAATCAGAGCACGGATTATAATCTGATCATCTTAATATAACCTCCTTATTAAAATTTTCCCAAATGTAAATATTAAACTTTACACCATAAAAACAATTAGCACACTGTTCCCAAAAAGACACTACAGTGAAGTTCAGAACAGAATTATGGTAATAGTAGAAGTCTGTCCTGCTTCAGCAAATGTCAAGCGTAACATCAAGGATAGCTCATTTGAACATGGGACCTAGTCAGCACATAACTCATTCTCTTTCACTTCATTACATACTGAGCTTTTACTAAAAACGATCAAGCACAATCTCCATTTTCAGACAGTTGAAACAAACATACAATGATTCAGGTATTATTATGGAAAACAAGCAAAAATTGTGAACAGCTATTAGTACCTTTTACATAGCTACTTCCATTCTTATCCTCACACAGCTTTAAGGTTTGTCGTTTGCCATTTGCAGTGGGACTTGTGTCCAGCAAGTCATACGTGAGTTCATTGTAAATCTCAAAGAAGGAGACCCAAATGGAGTAGTGTACATTCTGTTCCTGACGTAGAATAACTGTATCACGATCAGCCCAGCGAGATGCAGACTCTGAAAGGTCAAAAGGTAAAAGGGGCAAAAAAAAGGTGGTAAAAACCAATGAACATTTCAGAAGACAGTTGTGAAAAAGTTACAATAAAGTATAGTGATATTCTGAAACTTACTCCATTGCACTGCAGACATATATTTAAGCAATAATCAGAATTTTTCTGAAAGCTTGTTTCAGCTTGACCACCAAGACTGAAAATGTTGAAAAACACTCAAAGGTGAAACAAACACAGTATACTGGAACTGATCCAAACATCGAATACACCAAGCCGCCAAAATTTGGTAACTGGGAAAGGCTCTGCAAAGTATTGTACAATTGCGGGGAAAGGGGATCATCCCTCTGCCAAACACAATTAACTGGTGATTTAATTTTGAATACACCAAAACTGACTACATTTCAAAAAGCAATATTTTAGCTCTGAAATCCAAGGACCACTGCTACTCCAAGTTCTTTTGTTGCAGCACTTTAGACAGACTGCCCTCATGACCACTACAGAAAAGCTGAAATTTGTGAAAAGAAAACATCCAGAATTGATCACTGCTCATAAATCTCAATTTGAGCACAACATCCAAATCTCAGATATTTCAAATGGGGGACCACCTCACCTTCCACATTACTGACAGGGGACATGCCTCCAATACCACTATCAGAATCACAGCTGACAGCTGCTCTCAGTGTAAACTCTGTGCTCAAGTTCTTCTTCAATGGAGTTTGCAGATCCTAATTAAAAATAATAATTGATAAAATTAGTTTCACAAATGACATGTACAACTTTTTACATGGGGAAATCTCAAGCACAAAGTTCCATATTACTCCACACTCATCCTGTCATGGTCTTAATACTGTGATGACTGATCTGCATTCTCTGATAGAGGTCAGCTGGCCTTCACAAGCCATAAAAAAAGAAAAAAGATTTTCCAAACATTGTTAACAAAGTCCTCAAAAAGTTGGATTACATCTCCTTCTGTGCAAAATATATCACATTCACTTAATCTCACAGGTCTTATTGAAGCAGATAATAATCAAAACTTCAGAATAGGCTACATCAGTGCTTGAAGACATGAGAAACACAGGATACATGGTCAGGGATAACAGATTGCTACAACCACTCAGAAAAGATATCAACTGGCTGGTAGAACTATCTGCTTCATTTTTGTCCAGTGCAATTGTACCATAGTTTCACAAGTAAGGAAAGTCAGTCCAAACAACTTCATATAAAATAACAGAATATAAAGAAACCTCTTGATCCAATAGCAATAGGAAAGCTTTATGGGTTACAAAAGTAGTAAATACACAAAAAATGGAAAACTGAGCACATTTTGTACTGCAATATACAAGATTGACACGCACAAACCTACATAGTGCTCAACAGGGCACCTACAGTTGACATAGTCACATTTAAGCTCTTGTAATCATGTGTTTTCAGTAATAAAAATAAACAATTCGCACCAACCTCTCTGGCACCAAGTAATGAAAGCTTCTTCAGCTCTTCTTGCCTCACCATCTTGTTATCCAGCTTAATTACATCATTACAGAGGTTAGGCTTCAGGTCCATCCTGGGATATAGTTTTCCCTGGATGCTGTTGAATATCATGGCCAGTGATCGAGGGAGAATGCCATTGTCACGCCTGCTGCCTACAATGGAAAATGTTCCTGTAAAATCATAACTTAAACTCTCTTTCCAAGATAAGATGATATATCAAGTACATGAGCAGACATTAATTGTATTTGACCTTGAATGGTGTAGGTTTTGCCAGAGTTTGTTACACCATAGGTATAAACCAAACAATTCTGTCCCTCCAGTGCTTCCTTTACCAAGTTCTTCATGACAACATCAAAGACTATTTTCTGGTTTGTCTCAGGGCGAAATATCTGAGGGAACAAACAAAATAAATGTTGGGAGTTTACATTAAAAATCAGAAGAATGTCAGGATTTTTTAAAATTGTTCATGGTAATTAATGATTTCATTTTAATACTCCACATATTGTTCTGACTGCCTGTATAAATAAAACCTAACAAGTCTTACCACATCAGAATTTTTAGAAAATAAAATTTAATTGGATTTCCTTCATGAGTTAAGGTTCGATAGGTGATGATGTATTGCATGCTTAGGAGGAATAGGACTTTGCACCAATTGTTTCCAAACATTTCTAGCTCACAATGAAGAATCCAATAATGCACACCCCTTGTAACTTTCCCAAGAAGCATCAGAATTTGATTCTTAGGCATCAAGTCAATGAATCTCACACAGATTGTGATATGTCCAGAAAAACAAAATCAGAACAAGCTTTACTGCTGGTGATAGATTCAAGAAAACCTGAAACTGAGGAAAGATGTTGTTGATTTGTTCGCTGAACTGGTAGGTTGGTTTGCAGACGTTTTGTCACCATAGTAGGTAACATCATCAGTGCACTTCGATGAAGCATTGTTGATTTGTCCCGCTTGTTATTTGTGGGGGCCAGTCTGATGTGGTGGTTGGCCTCAGTTCCGGTTCTTCTTCCTAGTGGTTGGTATATGGGATCCATTTCCACATGTTTGCTGATGGAGTTCCGGTTCAGCACCTCTAGGAAATCCCGCACATGCCTTTGGTTGGCTTGTCCTAGGATGGTCACACTGTCCCAGTCGAATTGGTGGCCTTCTTTGTCCGAATGTATGGAAACAAGCAATAGTTGGTTGGTGCTCATGTACCCTGATAGCTAGTTTTCTCCTGGTTTATCCGATGTAGTGTTTGTGGCAGTCCTCACGTGGGATTTTATAAGTAACGTTCGTCCTGTTAGTTGTGGGTATGTGATCCTTTGCTCTTGCCAGTAGTTGTTGTAGTGTACTTGTGGGTTTGTGCATTACCACAATTCCTAGCAGTTGGAGTAGTCTGGTGGTCATCTGATACGTTCTTGATATATGGCAGGATGACTAGTGTATTCAGGCATGCTGCATCTTCCTGTTGTTTGAGGAAAGAAGTGTCTCGAGACCATCACTTGAAGTTAGTCAGTGAATTCAGGATACAGGAACCCAGCAGAAGCTGGAAACGATTGTGAACTGTTTGCTACATATTGGAGCATGAATAGACCATTTGGCCCTTTGAGGCACTTCAACAATCATGGCTGATCCTCTACCTCAAAGCCAGACTAATAAACCTACCCCACACCCATTTCACCTCCACACCTCCAGTGGAAGAGAATTCCTCAGATTCATCTTTCCTCGAGTGAGGAACTTTCTCCTTGTCTCAGGACAAAATTACATATCCTGAGATCACGATCCCTTCTTCTGGACCACCCACTGGGGAAACATCATCCTGACAGACAGAATCTGTTCGGCCCTGTCAGGATATTGTGTTACAATGAGATCTCTTCTCATTCTTCTGAACTCCAGTGAGTAAAGGCCTCATTGCCCTAATCTCACCTCATACAACAAAACCGCCATCTCAAGATTGACTCAAAGCAACCTGGTGAACCTCAACTGCACTCCCTCTAATGGCAAGTATAGTTTTTCATAGGCAAGGAGACCAAAACTATACACAACACTCCAGGTGTAGTCTCACCAAGGCACTGTACAGCTGCAGAAAGACCTCCTAACTGCTAGAGTCAAGTCTTCTAGCAAGGAAGACCAACATACTATTTGCCTTTCTAACACCTTGCGGTACCCGAATGGTTGCTTTCAATTGACCAGTGTACAAGGGCACTAAGCGTTTCATACACCAACCTTTCCCCAATCAATATTTAAATAATACTCTGCCATTCTGTTTTGCTTTTTGAAGTGGAAAAATTTACATTTATTCACATTAAACTGCATGCGACATATATTGCCTATTCATGTAACTTGTCTGAACTGTCCTGAATAATCTTTACATCGTCCTCAGCACTATCACTGTCACCTAGTTTTGAATGGTCAGCAAACTTGGAGATATTACTTTATTACCTCAACCAAATCGTTGCTGTAGACCAGGAGAAAAGAACAGGTAGGCTCAGGAATTCTGAGGAAGGCAGTATATTTCAGCCGTGGCTAAATGGTTAGCACTCACGCCTCGAGGTCAGAATGTCAGGGTTTGAACACCCTGCTCCAGAGACTCAAGCCCAACAGTCAGTACTGGTACTCAGGGCTGCAAACTGTTGCAAGGTCATGCAGTGTATTTAAGACACAGATAGATAAGTTCTTGACTGGAAGAGGATCAAGGGTTATAGAGAGAAGGCAGGAGAATAGGATTGAGAAACATATCAGCCATGATCAAATGGTGGAACAGACATGATTGGCTGAATGTCCTAATTCTGCTCCTAATTATAATGATCTTATGGAATAGTTGGGGCCTAAGCACTGCAGACTATAATCCCACAGCATGAAACATGTGCCAAATCTAAAAGGAGGAAGGTCCCTCTGTTGTAAACGATAAGTTGTCTACAACAAGAAAATATATAGTGTTTAGCCATAGTACTGTAACTAATCACAGTATGAAATCTTGCTATGTCATTTTTTCAACTCTTTAACTCAAAGTTCAAAAATTGATCTGGAGACCATAATCACTTGTCAATCAATGCCAATAATTGACATCAATCACTTCAGCCAACTGTGCCTCACCATGCTTTTCTAGACCCTTCCAATTTGATTGTCAGGTGCTTGGCCTCAAGTGTTAGAATGTTTGTCCTAGTTTCAAATCCCTTCATACCTCTACTCTCTTTAAACACCATAACCCTTTGAAAATATGCACCCGCCAAATCAAATCTCATGAGCACCCCAGTTTTAGTTGTTCCACCATTAGCCACTGTACCTATAGCCGCAAAGACTATAAGCTCGGAAATTCTCTTCTCGAACCCTGTATGCATTTAAGAGGTGTTAAAAGCATCTTAATTGACCAAACATTTTAGGAAATGTCTATGCAGATAATGTGGTTTGAAACAAAGCTATGTTTTATAGAAGTCCTGTGAAGTGCCTTGGGAGATTCTACCAGCGAAAAAGAAGGTGGTGTGACACAAGAACAAATTGTTGTCAGACCCCCCAAACAGTTTACCACTTTCTCTCTTGGAACAGTTTTGAGCCACAGGTTACATTTGTCAGCTTCCAATTTCTGGGGTCCATTCTGGAAGATCAAAAGCAATTCAATGTATTCTTCTCTTAAAACCTTAGAATGCAAGTCATCAGGACCAGGGGGCCAGTCTGCTTTGTTTCGACTGAAACTGAAGTCATACAAGCAAGATAGAAATACTACCCCCTCCTACATATAATTCCAGTTGTACTGCTTGTCCCTATATGGACTGGCTGGAAAATTTGCCTTTAGTGTGATATGCACAATCTGCCAACGATATGTGCTCTTGCCACATAAGCACATCAGCAACAAGTGAGGATCTAGGATTAAAATATGCAAGACATCCAACTGGGGCAGTTACACATTGACAGCATTAGGGGACGACAGAAAACACACCAGAGAAATAAATATAATGCAGTCAGGTACACAAGCAGCAGTTAAGAAAACCCAATAAAGCTATTAGGTCTAACCGAATTCTGCAAATTTCTCAAAAACATATGCCAGGAGCTGTCACGACTAGATGTTCTATAATCATAATAGGAGCAATGTTACCACTCTAACCATTATAAACCTATTTGAAGCAGTGCACACCGACAGAATCTATCCAGACTGCTGGTTTAAAACCTGTTGATCACCGACTTATATGGAGGTTAACAAAATTAAAAATTACTGCTGGCTATTTTAAAGCAGCTCCATTCACATAAGTCACCTAAGTAATTACAGAGTGACCTAATCTATCGGTGGAAATTACTGAAATGAAGCTCACAGCACACACTTGTTTGGTCTGCAGGTTGGACAAGCGCAAGCTGTAAGAAAGGAGCCGGGTTCGGTTTCCTGGCAACTGGAAAGACAGATAAGGTGGTACCAGCAGCTGCAATTTTTCAAAGTTAATTTGATGATTCTTTGGTGAGGTCAAAACACTGAATGAATGATCCAGGTTTTAACCTGCATTAAAGGAATGAATGTGTTGTATGCAGCACATTCACGTTTCGCTGAACTCATGTAGCCCAATTACTTTCATCCCCCACTGTGTTCTCACTTAGATTACATTCCCTTATAACAAAAGCAAGACAGACCAGGAAAAAAAATCATGCAAGTTAATCAAAATTTAATTGCAACAATATATTGACAATATCCAACAAAATGGTTGGCTCACTCAATGATTTTGAGAACTTATTAGAATATTTAAATTTATATTTCAAACCTGAGAGAAGGTGAATTTATGTACAGCCTGGCCAATTCCGCGCTCCGAGCTCCGCATGGCAAATGAGTCCTTGGGAGCTCGCAGTAAAAGTGTTTCAGAATCCTCAATGAGAACACAATCCTGTGGGAATTTGAAAAATAATCACGACTGAGCAACTGTTTCCAAAATTTAAAACTAGGAAAATTAACGATTCAATTAGATTGGTTTCACTTCTAGTAATACTTCATTATGTCAAAGGCAAAGAACTGATTCATTTGGAAAGTGGTTTCCTTTTGGATAAGAAGACCTTGTCTATATAGCTTGGAATTGAACTTGCTACTTCAATTTAATGAAATAATTCAATGAATGGTCCAACTGAAATGAGTGAAAGGTCCAACTGAAAAACAAATTTTGACAGCAAATTGATCAGAGGGAATTTCTCAGGATCACCCCCCCTTCCCCAGATGGGACAGGAGAATTGTTTATATGCATGATATAAATTCTTGGACCACTGTTGTCCACCTAGCGTTGTGACACCCATAACGCCATGAAAGAACTCTATAATTTTGGCCAACAAGTGAAGAAATGGCACTAAAGTTCCAAGTCAGGAAGTGTATGGCTTGGGGGTAGAAATTGCAAGTAGTGGCTGTCCTTGTTTTTCTGGATGGTAGAGATTGCAGGTTTAAGAGGTGCTGTCAAAGAAGGCTTAGTAAATTCTTGTAGCACACACTACTGCCACAGTACGCTCATGAAGGAAGTGGATGTTTAACATGGTATTCATGAAGATACTGCCTGGTAATGAGGAAATGAACATTGAGGACACACTTAGGTATTTTTTGACAAGCACAACATATTAAAGGGGCAGAATCATAAATTGGTCTTTTAGATTTCAGATCTCCAGCATCCACAGCTTTTTGCTTTTTTAAAAAATATTAAGGGGCTATATAGTAGAAATGTTTAAAATTATGGAAAAAAGTGAGATGAAGTAGACTGGAGTATATTTTTTCCAGTAGCTAACAGGACAAAATTGAGGATACATAGATAAGTAAATTACACAACATATATTTAGAATAGAGCACAGAATCTTCTTCAGAGTTGAGAGGCTGTGGAATTTACCCAAGGTCAGTAGCTGAGGTAGCAACTATTTTAATATAGCAGATCAGATGGGATAGTTCGATGATGGGAAAAGGAGCTGAAACAATAGAGGAACAGGGTGGGCGAAAGGTACGACAACCATTTTAATGTGGGCAAGATTACCACTTGATTAGACAAATGGTGTGGTTTCAGATTCGTAAATTCGATGCATTTCTATGTTTAAAATCTCAAATGAAACAAAGC
Organism: Rhincodon typus; assembly: GCF_021869965.1. NCBI lineage: Eukaryota > Metazoa > Chordata > Chondrichthyes > Orectolobiformes > Rhincodontidae > Rhincodon > Rhincodon typus. The sequence goes on from NW_025968176.1 coordinate 10,847, forward strand.
AATACTAAAAATTTTTAGGAGATTGGAATGAAAGCATTACAGTATTTCTAATTTGACAAATTAGATATAAAAAAGACCATAGCATATTTTTCAACCTTAGGACAACCTGAAGCAGTTAACAGCTAATTAAGTACTTTGGACGTGTCCTCACTGTTACAAGGTAGGAAGCAAGGCAGCTAACTTGCAGATAACAAGGTTCCATTAGCAAGTTGATAGAAAATCAGGAAATAATCAGTTTCAGTCACATTGATTTTGAAGGTAAAAAACTGGCCAATAAACTCCTGTTCCTCCAAAGGATCTTGTGTCTGAGAAGACAGAGGAGACTTAGTTTAATGAGGCATCTGATGTTAAAAAACCCATTGAATGGAATTGAAAAACATTATTAAAAATAAAAACTCTGCTGTCTGCCACTGACCTGCGATTCTCCTTTCTCGAGCTCAGACTCCGTGAATGGTCTAACCCGGAGGTAAACCTTCACTCTCTCTTCTGGAACCGTCTCTACAGGGACTTGCCCTGCATCACCACAATTTGGTGTGTTCGTTCCTGGTGAGATGACAGAGAGTTCTGGCAACAATTGTTTTTTCACAATGGCCCCATTCAATGTATCAACAGCAGTCGATTCCCAAACACCGACCTCCTCATCATCAGAGAGTACATTTGGAGAAATTAGTCCTGACGCCATTCCTTTTAACAGTCTTATCCCTGTATGGAGATACAAATCATACAATTAAAATCCTGCTTCTCAATATTTCATGATGTTAGACAGTGCAGAAAATATGACAGTTTTAACCAATTAAAATCACATCCTCATAGGGGGAATTAACAGCTTTGTACTATTTCTTTAGTAATGCAAAGGACGTGAACAACACTGGCATTTATTGACTATCCCTGCAAATTATCTTCCGAGGGAGCCAAAAATAAAGAGTGAACAACCGTGGTCTGGTATCTAGAGTTGCAAATGAGTCAAAACAGAAATACAGCAGATGATTTGCCCGTAAGAAAAAAGGATAGTAATGAACTAGAAGAGTTTTTACACCAGCTCCACAGATTCATTAGCTTATTTCTCACTTGATATATTTTTTCCACAAGAAAAATTCATAGCTGACATGAAGAGATTTGAACTCCTGTCTGTGGAAGTTAGTCAAAGCCTCTGAATTACAAGCCCAGTAACAACCATTATATTACTATATCTGAACATCTTGATAAGTCAGAGGGAATGATAGAGATCGTGGAATCATACAATCCATGCACAGCGGAAGCAGGCCATTTTGCCCATCGAGTCCACATTGACCCTCCAAACAGCATCCCATCCAGACCCATCCCACTGTCCTATTCCTGTAACCCTGCATTTCCCTTGGCTAATCCACCTAGCCTGCACATTCTGGACACCATGGGCAATTTAGCACAGCCAGTCCACCTACATATCTTCGGACTGTGGGAGGCAACCAGAGTATCTAGAGGAAACCCACATAGACATGGTGGGAACGTACAAACTCCTCACAGACAGTCACCCAAGGCTGCAATTGAACCCAGGTCCCTAGCATTGCGAGGCATCGGTCTTCACAAAAGAAAACAATGAAGTTACTGTCATAACAGAAGAGGAGACACTGACTAGAACAAAACTGGATAGCAAGGAGGTACAGAATAGATCAACGTTACTCAAAGTTAACAAATCATCGAGTTCAGATGAGATGCATCCCAGAATGCTAACAAAAGGCGGACCATGATAGCAGAAGTTCCGACTACAACTTTAAATCTTCCTTGCGTATGGGAATGATGTACTACGAATGATTACATTCCCTTTACATCTGTATGACTAAACATGGCAGTTAAAGCATACCAGACATTTGGCTCTGTAAATGAGGACATAAGATATAAAGACACAGAAATCATGTTAAGCCTTTACAAATCACTGACAGAGTCTCAGAATACGTTACAAATGCAGACAACACACTAGGAAGGTGAAGATATAAAGGCAGCTTACTAGAGTGTTTCTGAGATGAGAGACTGGAAAGATTGGAAAAAACATTTCTCTCCCCCACCCCCCACCTCATTAGAGCAGAGAAAGTTAAGGCATACCTAATAGAGGTATTCAGAAGGAGGAAAGGTGTTAAAAGGGCTGTGTAGAAAGAACCCTTTTCTGGTTCAGCAACTAGAGATTATAAAATAACCACAGATTTAAAATGATCACCAAAAGAGCTACAGGGGAAATGGTATGTTTTAACAACAGTTAAAATGTGGAACATACTACCTGATAAGATGATGGAAATGGATTTCATAGGAGCATTCAAAAGATCTGACTTTTTTGGGGGTGATGGGGGGGATAAGAGAGGAGAAGAGGCGAGGCGAGACTGGGACTTGGATATAACCAGGCAGCTCTAATTTCCAAAGTCACATTAGACTTGAAACTGCAACTGTTTTGTCCCACAGATGCTGTAAGATCTGTAATGCTCCAGGTATAAGTTTGTATTTCAACTTGAAGAGACTTTTACAATAGTGGTAAATATGGACAATGGAATTTTAACATCACCAAATTGTTAAATCAGAGACCTTTTATAGACCAAAACAGTTTTAGAAAGGAAGAAACAGGGATCAAAAATGGCTCTAATGGTCACCTGACTACAAACGGAGGAAACCTTCAGGAGACATATGTGCAATAAAAATGTCATCTGCACTTTTGAAATTACAATTTTCATCTAAAGACATTGAAACAAGGCAACTGAGTATGCATCAAGAAAACAGCATCTCCTGTTTAACTGATGTGCATGAAAATTTTAAATATTGGGAGATGAAAGACTCACCTGCCTGTTCTGCAAGAAACCTAAAGATCCAGTTACTGCTGAGGATACAGTTCACAATGGTCACAGATTAAGAATCTAACACCTCAAAGCTTCCAAAGAATTTTAAAGAACTGCCAAGGCTTTATTCGCCCTTCCTGTAGCAGTCAGACAACTGCCCTTTTGAACTTATTACTGGTCTTTGAGAATGTTTAATGTTACATTATCATTTTATATCCCCCTTTTTTTAATAGGTTAAAAGTGATTCACTCAAGACGACCTTGGAGATTGGTTCCTTTATTTCCTAGCAAACTATTTTTAATTGAAGTATCAAAGCTTTATGCCAACAATTAGTTAAATACTTGTCACAACTGACCGAGGGTGGGTTACAGTGTAGATTCCCCCTACCCACCCGGTCATAGCAGCTGACAGACTTAATACGCCAAAACTGTAATATGCTATTATATTAATTCCATTATGATAGCATGGCTACAGTGGTGATTAATCATTGCCTCTCAAGAAAACTAGCCAGTGACTTACTCGAAGATTACTGGCATCTGTGCAATTATAAACCATTGATCAACACCTACACAGACAGGTGGTGGCAGGGGTAGGGGGATTAGTCACACTGGTGGGGTGGGTGGAAGGAACCAAAAAAAAAGCAGACTCAGACTGCTGGGCATCGTTAACAATGAACTCTTCAAGAGTCCTGAGCATACCAATGAACTGCAAGAATTAAGCACATAATTTAGACCCACATTATTTTCCACTTCACTCAACATTCTAGAAATACTGATTTCAATTTAAACAATATCAAATTATTACAGACCGAAGTCCTATTGAAGTCCAACAGGATCCTGGGGTCAGTAGAACAATTAACAAATGATTTCCAGAAATGCATGCAGAAATTTTACTGTTCTCCATCAGAATGAAAAAACAAAGAGGCTGGCTGTTATGAACTGAATTTGCATCGTTCAAAAGTTCCTCTTGCTGACTCACTGAATTTAGGTAGGCTGGACCAGGCTTCCTATTCGCCAGTGGCCCAGATAGTTAAATTTAAAATGACAAACCATTCAAGAACACTCCCAATTACTCAACATACTAAACATAATGACTTCACATTCAACAGTCTTCAGACAGAAACCAGATGTTGCTCAGTTTCCATTTAGATCAATCACACAATTTAAGGAGAAGGACCAGGCTCCAGACAACCACTGGCTCATATATCGACCACCACTCCAATCAGTCCTGTCATAAATTTTGTTTTATCTACGAAATAAAAACACTTGAAAGAGGAAGCAGTAATTTGCAGTTATGCAGAGGTCATTAGAAGAATTCCATCACCAGGACATCTAAAACTTCCTGCTGGGATAAGATGAAAGCTTTACATTTTGAAGGTTTGCCCCTAATCCACAGCAAAGCATAGTCATTTACTTCCAGCTAATGACTCCTCCAGAGCAGTAAAGGGCTGCTTTTCAACTTCGTTTAAAGAGCAAACATCTACTTTGACACTGGATTTAACTCAGGAGAAAGCTTTGAGGAAGAAATAGTTTCCAACAGGGAAACGAACCATTCACAATTGGCAAAACAGCTGTACTTTCTCAAAATGGAGCTGAAGTAAAAATAACATTTACTAACACATCGTCCACGACTTTCAAAACCCACTGGAATCAGATTAGCCAAATCAGAATTATTCCTGCCCATCTACAGTCATGTTTAACTCTTATCATACACACTAGTTTTCGTATTTTCTAATTTAAGGGCTTTATCAATTTCAAAATCTGTAGGAGCTTCCTCCTATTCCTAAATTTCATATTGCTTCAAAAGCAATGCACTCCATTTAAAAATACTAGCGCTGCTGTTAAATAGCTGGTCATCACAGGCAAAATCTCACAAACAATACAAATAAAAAGAGTAAAAAACGCTCAGTTCAGATAACATGGAGGAGAAAAGTCAGATCCGTGTTTCAGCAAAATAACAAATGAATGAATGTTAATCTACTTAACATATTGGTTGAGGGACAAGTGGTGAGCCATGTCAGATCTTTCCTGCATGTACTTAACAGTGCCAGCTAAGTGCAATATTTTACATTCAACTGAACTACTGGTACAGCAAAGTCAATGTCTAAACTAATAGATGGTTCCTCTGACAATGCAGTTTCTCTTTAGTACTAAACAGAAGTTTCATCTTAGTTTATGATTTCTGGTTGTGGGTTCAATGACTGATTGATACCGCCTGAACCGAAGTGACAACAACATTGAGAATAGTGGAAAACTAGAATTCTCTCCTCCAAAAACTGAGGTAGAGGTTTATTAGGCAAGAGGATTAAGAAGAATGAAACCAAGTCAGGCAAACGGAGAACAGTCACAATCTAACAATGGCGTAAACGTTCAAGGCTAAATGGCCTATAATTGTTTGCATTGCCTGGTAATCTTGTGTAATTCCACATGCACATCTGGTACCTTACACAAGTCATGATTCTTCATTCTTGCCAGACATATCTAATGAATGCAGTAATCAGAAGAGAGAGCCCTAGCTAGTTGGCTCATCTTCCCTTTGCCCTAACCTAGGGTATGCTGAAGTCAATTATTTGGCCTGCATGGTCATCCCAGCTGAGTTAATTGATCTGACAGACTTCAGATTATCCTTGTTTTGTTTTTAAATAAAAAGGGGAAAATTAGTTAAGAAAATGAATCGGCAAGAAAATGAAAACAAAAAAGCCAGAATTTCTACAGGTCATAGAGCTGTACAGCATGAAAACAGGCCCTTCAGTCCAACTCGTCCATGCTGGCCAGATATCCGAAATTAGTCTAGTCCCATTTGCCAGCATTTGGCCCATATCCCTCTAAACCCTTCCTTTTCATTTATATAAAAAGAAAGATCAGCTAACGAGTGTGGAACCCTTGAAAGATGCGACTAGGATAACAGGATCAGGGAAATGGTAAATCATAAATCAATATTTTGCACCAGTTTTCATGCGAGAAGGCACAATAAACATTCCCAGGACTTTGCATAAGGAAGGTACTAATGGGGCAAAAGGTCCTATAACAGCTGCTATCACAAGGGACAAAATATTTGTGAATCTAGTGGACTGAAGGCAGACAAGCTGTCAGGACCTGATGGTCTGTACCTCAGAGTTTTAAAGGAAGTGGCTGTGGAGAAAGGGTGGGCAATAGTCAACTTCAGTGGACTCCAGCAGACTGGAAAGCTGTTACTTGATGCTCCTGTTCAAGAAGGGAAGGAGACCAAAAGCAGGAAAATATAGGTCAGTTATCCTAACAACTGTTGTTGGAAATATGCTAGAGTCCAAGGAAGATATAGCAAAATATTTAGAAAAGCTTGACACAGCGTCACTATGGCTTTCTGAAAAGGAATCATGTTTGGCTAATTTGCTAAAGTTCTTTGAGGATATAGTAAGCAGAGTTGATACAAGGGGAAAAAAAAAAAATCAGTGGTACTGGATTTCCAAAATACATTCAATGAAGTGCCACATAAAAGGACTACTGTACAACACAGGAACTCAGTATCAGGGGTATGGTATCAGCATGGATTGAACATTGGTTATCACAAAAAAAAAAGGACAGTTAGGATTAATTGGTCATTTTCAGGTCAGAAACACAGCTAATGGAGTTCCAAAAGGTCCGCCCTGGGGCCACAATTATTTCCACTGAACTTTACTGACTTGGAGGGGGCAGAGTGTAATGTATCCAACTTGCTGACAAAACAAAAATAGCAGGGAGGACACGTTGTGTGGAGAACATAAGGAATCTTCAACAGGCTAGGTGGCCAATTAAGTGGGCAAAACTTAGCTGATGGAACTTAATGCAGAAAAGTGAGAAGTCATATACTTGGGTGGGAAGAAACTAAAAAGGTAGACCATTATTTGAATGGAGAAACGCCAAAAGATGAGTTACAGAGAAATATGACAGTTCTTGTGCACAAAACACAATGGTTAGCATGCAGGTGTAGCAATTAATTGAAGCGAATTGAATTTTGGCCTTCATTACAAAGGGTTGGAGTTTAAAATAGAGAAGTCCTGTTACAACTATACAGGACATTTGAGTGGCCACATCTGGAGTACTGCGTAAAGTTCTGGTCTCCATATTTAAGGATATATTGGCATTGGAGGCATTCAAGACAGATTCACCTGGCTGATTCCTGAGATAAAAAGGGTTGACTTATCAAGAACGGCTAAACAGGTTAGACTTTTATTCATTAACATTTAGAAGGAGAAGGGATGATCTTATTAAAATATGCAAGACAAGGGTTTATGTTGGGTTATTTCCACTAGTGGAGGAATCTCAAACTTGGGATATTGTCCCTCATTCCACAACTCATTGAAAACTGAGATGTGAAGGAATTTCATTGCTCAGAGAAAGTAGAATTCCAGTCATTCACTATCACAGGGGGCTGTGGTGGCTAGATCACAAGTATTTAAAGAGGAAATAGATTTTTTTTTAAAATTGGAGAGCGGATGGCTACGAGGAGCTGACACAAAAGGAAGGTTGAAGCTTGGGGAAGATCAGCCACGATCTTAAACAATGATGATGCAGATTTCGGGGGCTGAATAACCTACTCCTGCTCCTATTTCTTATGTTCTCATGGTCTGTATGGCTCAACTGCTTACTGGTAAATTCAGAGAAAATTTAACAGTAGATACAAACTAATAATAATCAAATATAACCACCCCAAATCAATTTCTCATCATTAGAGAGAACAGGGAGCTTCTCCATCTGAATTCAAAAGCAGAATGTATCTTCACAGGTACAGGATGCATTACTATTGTTTCAAGACTTCTTTTGGTTGCCTTGTCCAAGTCACATGTCACTAGATTGCATTTCCTTGCTATGAGACAGATGTGCAAAATTCCACAAAGGATGTCAGAATGTACAAATCTGAAAAGCACAAATTGATTCTGAAGCTACCTTTATCCATATGTAAGCTAGGTTTTCACATAAAAATAACTGAAAACTTCACTGACAAGTTGGTTAATAAAAAACAAAAATAAACTGAAAATAAAACTATGCACATCAAGAACTTGTATGAAAAGGAGCTTCATTCAATAATAACTGTATTCCCAAACTATACAGCATAGACATTTGGTAAAGTCACCAGTAAAAATTGTTTGAATAAAATTTCAAAAGGATTTAAACCAGCAACAGGGAACAATTAATCTCAAACTGCAAAAACTTGAATACCACCAAGATGGGAAATTACATTTCCTTTAATCTCTAACAGCACGAAGAAATGCATAATCTCATATTTATTACTCTGCAGGAAGTGATACCCATGTGTCATCATTAGTATCAGACATCAGTCTCTCATGCTAATGAACCCAGTCACCCAGAGACACAAGTGCAGAACACCAACTTCATGTTTTTTGCTGGAGGAGTCTTAAGTTGGTTGATTTTTCTGATTCGCCCTGCAGGTTCTATAGTCGCCTGAATCCATCTGTAAAAGAATCTTTTGATTACATAAAGTAAAGCTATTCTACTGAGTGGCAAACCACAGGAATAAAGCACATCTTTCATAGATTAAGGGCCAACATTACAATTACACACAATCCATTGCATATTACAAAAAAATTGAGGGCACGCTGCCCATAATTCTCCACACTCGAAAAATTTAATGCTCAGGAAATCACATACAGCATGCTGAAGATTTGCCAACAGGGTCACCTAGCAGGCAAGGCTCTGTGAGAAACAGACATTCAGGGAACCAGCTCAAGTGCCTCTTTATATCTTAGGCTGAATAAAACCACTGCCCTAGGGCAGAATAGTCAAACTCAATTTTTTTATAGATCACTTCCTTCCCTTTTTTTTGATGTGGCCCCTTGCTGTCAAATTGTTTCCACATTTGTTTGGCGTGGAAGATCACCTCCAGTTGCATCTACAGTTACTATTTATAAAGTTTTGAAAACTACAATCCTTAGAAATATATATCCAGCAATAAACTAAATGAAAAAAAAAAGTCAACCCAGAGATTAGCACTCTGTAGGGTAAACACCACAGCAGCCCATGGGATAGCTCAGCAAGTATATATTCTTCTTCTGGTGAATTATTAAATCCACATGATGCAAAAATCAAACCCCATCACCACATTTAAGAATTTAAAATCAGGTTCCAAAATTTTCAAAACAAAAGCAGACTACCACCTAGTTGCACACATCTTTTTAATGAAGTTTTAAATTCTTAAAGCAACATGGCCAATTGTTAAGGATTCAGCAAAGGGTATAGCCAGGCCCACAGACAGATCAAAGGAAAATACCAAACCATTAAGAACCACCACCACAGGGCAATAGAACCGAGATGATCTCGAGGGCATACTTAAGGTGAGAGGACAGAGATTTTAAAAAAAGACATGAAGGGCAATTTTTGTTTTTTTTTATACAGACAGTGACTCTCATGCAGAATGAACTTCCTGAGGAAGTGGTGAATACGAGTACAATTACAACAGTTAAAACACATTTGGATAAGTACCCGAATAGGAAAGGTTTGGAGGGATATGGGCCAGGAGCAGGCAGGTGGGATTGGTTTAGTTTAAGATTACGTTCAGCATGGACGGGTCTGTTTCCATGCTGTATGACTCTATGACATAGCAATGAAGGGGGCTGTTCAGCCGATCTTGCCCATACCAATCCACAGATAATCTTTCTAACCTAGAGAAGCTGGGGAGTATATCACCCATGAAAACAAACTGAAAACATCCCAACCCTTACTCAAATAGCAAGTAAAATAGAATACCCCAACCTCAAATGGGTGAACACACAAGGGATAACAAGGTGTAGAGCTGGATGAACACAGCAGGCCAAGCAGCATCATGGGGGAAAAAGGTTCCTGCTCCTATGATGCTGCGTTCATCCAGCTCTACACCTTGTTATCTCAGATTTTCCAGCATCTGCAGTTCCTACTATCTCAAACACACAAGGGAGTCCAGGTGGGTGAATAGTTAACCTTCTTCTGGATGTGGAGGGAGAGGTTGGGTGCAGAATGGGGCATGGGGGGGGGGGGGGGGG
>NW_025968176.1:20738-25000 GCF_021869965.1 Rhincodon typus
GGGGGGGCGGGGCGGTTCTTGTTGCTGCCCGCTCTTTGTTGACTGAGTTGCTCGCTTCCAGGAGCGTGTAGGGTTTGCAGCAATTGACTCATCGCCTGGGCAGGAAGAGGGAAGCCGCCATGAACGACATTATGAAGCTGCAGCGCACAAGCGACCGCCAGCCCCACCGGGGGACGACCGGCGCCTCTCCCCTGGTCTCGGTCCCCCCGGGGGACGACCGGCGCCTCTCCCCTGGTCTCGGCCCCCCCGGGGGGGAAGAGGTTGTGGGAAGCTCTTTCCTACCATTCGGACTGTACCTGAGGGAGGGAGGTAGAGACGATACCTGCGGTGAGAGTCCCAAGCGAAGGTGGCACTAACCTGAACAAAAATCCGACCCCGCGCACCGCTCACCAACGACTCCCTTGTTTTCAAATAGCGCGCCGCTGTTCCCGTCCAACGGCCGACCACGTCCCAGTGACCTCACTCCGCATGCGCGTGAGGGGGCGTGGGAAAGAACCCTCCTTTGGTCTGGTGTGGCAGGGGGGACGGGGGAGGGGGCAGCCCTTGCGGCTGCGCAGTCCCGACACTCTCCCTCCGCCCCTCCCCGAACAGGACACAGCTCACAGCTGTGCGCATGCCCGCCCACGGCGGGTGGTCGCGCCGGCGGCTAGCGCATGCGCAATTCCAACATCAGACGCCTCTGTCTGTGATAGTCTCAGTGTTTGGAGGAAGACAGGTTCCCATTGTTTTATTTTCATAGTTGTTCCTTCAGGGAGATAAATGGCAAGATTTCTCTCAGGGAAATGTTATTTTACCACTTGCCCATTGTTTGCTTGATAAGTGAGGTAAATAGTTACCAGGTATGGACTGTGTTATGAAGTCAGATAGAGTAGGTTGGCTCTGTACCCATTGGAGTTTAGAAGAATAATATGCGACCTTATTGAAGCATATAACATTCTTAAGGGACCTGACAGAGTAGATGCAGTAAGGTTGCTTTCCCTTGTGGGAGGGCATCATCTCATAATGAGGGGACTGCTCATTTAAGACAGGGTTGAGAAGGAATATTCTTCTCTCAAATGTAGTGGAACTCTTAATCCAGGGGACTTTTGAGGCTGAGTAATTAAGTATATCCCAGGCTGAGATAGTTTTTCTTTTATTAATCATTAAGACCATCAGGGGTTATGTGGAGAAATCAGGAAAGTGGAGTTGAAGATTATCAATCAGCCAAGAATGGTGGGCAGACTGGATAGCTGACTTCTACTCCTATGTCTTATGTTTTTACAGCTTTAAAGAGGAAAGGAAACAGCTGTCAGTTTGGAAGCTGTGCCTCAATTTGAGAGGTAATTTTAAGCATATTTTCCTGAAGTGTTCATAGAATCCCTATAGTTTGGAAACAGGCCATTCAACCCAACAAGAGCACACTGACCTTCCAAAGAGTATGCCGCCCAGACTCACCCCTAGCCCTCTAACTCTGCATTTCCCATGGCTAATCCACCTAACCTGTACATTCCAGGACACTATGGGCAATTTAGTATGGCCAATCCATCTAACCTGCACATCTTTGGACTGTGGGAGGAAATCCAGGCAGAACATGCAAACTCCAAACAAACAGTCACCCAAGAGTGGGATCAAACCCAGGTCCTTGGCGCTGTGAGGCAGTAGTGCTAACCATTGTGCCACTGTTCCAAGGCTATATGTTATAGTAGCTGTGACTGAATTTATTTCAGTGCAATGTAAATATTTCAATAAAAAGTGTTATGAAGGGGTTGGAAAAATAGCAGAACTAATAGAACCTATCAGAAATCTGATCCAAAGATAGTAAGAACTGCTGATGCTGGTTGGGACCCTTCTTCATTTTCTGAAGAAGGGTCCCAACCCAAAACTTCAGCTTTCCTGCTCCTCTGATGCTGCCTGGCCAGCTGTGTTCCTCCAGCTCCACACTGTGTTATCTCTGAATCTGATCCAACCCATTTGTGGTCCAAATCCAGACAGCTAGAACTAGTACAGTTTGTAATATAGGAAATAGGAGAATTTGTTTTATTACTTAATGGTTTTTGGGTGTTGCTTGTAAGACTAGAATTTATTGTTCATCCCTAATTGCTGTTGAACTGAGTGGCTTAATTCTTAGGCCATCCAGACTGCAGTTGAGTCAGCAACATTGCTGTGGGTCTGTCGTCTTATATCACTCAGACGAAGCAGGTTTGACTGATTTTTCTCTTCTATGGGACCTCGGAGAACAAGATGGGTTTTTATGATAGTGATAGTAATGGAGAACACAAAACTGAAACTAGATTTCTTTAATATTCCAAATTTATTAATTAATATTCCAAATTTATTAATTTATATTCCACCAGCTGTTGTAACTCCGGAGTATTAGCCTGGGCCTCTGGATTGCTATACTAATCTTGTTATATCACCACTTCTTCACTGCCTCCACTAAATGCCTGCAGTAACTGAGAGGATGTAGGAAGGGAGAGTGCTAACAGAAATAATGGATAGTAGATTCCCAGCATGAATGGGAATATGGAAAAAGAGTAGTGCCAGGTGACTTTGTGAACTTAAGTATCGGGTGTTGGTTTAGTAAATATCCAAATGTTACAAAAGACCAGTTTTTTTTTCACTAATATACTCTAGACACAAATACTAATTTGCCAAAAATCCTCTTCACAAGCCCCAAGTAAAGATCAATAGGTGCCCTGAAACATGCACACTCAGACCCTGGAAACTTGATTACTCTTAAGTTGTGAAAGAGCTTCTCAGCTCACTCCAAACTACAGGACAACACTGACAGTCTGAAAGATCTCTGTACCAGCAGCTTCAAAGCTTTTTAAAGGAAGAACATTACTGGACAAATTGATTCATCAGGAATAAATCACATCCTTGAAACAGCTGACTGACGACTTCCATGTCACAAAATACCACATTATTTCCATCGTTTTATCCAGGATCCCATAATGATCTTTTAAAACCAAGCTGGCTGGATTACAGCTGGCAGCCTACAATACAAAGACATCTCTCAGGCACCCCTCAGCCTTCTGCTTAATAATCTCCAGAAATGTAACCGATGCCAAGAAAAATTGATGTACATACTGGGATCAGAACCTGTTACTGTCAGAATAAGGATAGAAAGAAAGACTCAGACCAGCCCTCACAACCTGTACAAGCCACAGGTCAGTGAATTGTCAACCCTCAGCATTTGGGACCAGGATTCAACATTTGGAAGTAAGTTGCATGACAGTATGTTCTGACAAAAATTAACGCAGAGTACCTTCACCTCCCCTCGGATGCATTCCTCAACCACACCACAGCTAAAGTGATTCTGATCACTGTTTACTACAGGCAGCAGTTGTACGGCAGACGGGAGTTCCTATTTGCAGTGCACAGTGCTTACAATCACTTCATTAACAAAAGAAATTAGGAGAGGTGCTGCAGTGAGACTAGCAGAAGGAAGCGGGGATGGGTTGAAGGGAAAGGATAATCAATAGTAATGAAGGAAGGATTGTGAAAGCATAATGAACGACAACAACTTATTTGTACAAAAGCATTAACTTTATTAGATGACCTAAGCGCCTCACAGAAGCATTACAAAACAAAAAGTAATGACACTGAGCAACATAAGGCGATGTTAGGTCAGACTTCCTCGAAGTAGAGGGGCCAAGTGGTGGCAGAGGGTCTTCCATCCTTTAGGGCTGGACAACAGACAAAGCAGCTTCTAATAGTGGAGCAACGAAAATTGGAGGTTGTCAAGAGGTCAGAATCAGAACAGTTTAGATGTCTTAGATGATTGTGGGGCTGATGGAGATTTCAAAGACAGGGAGAATAGTGGAAATACGTTTAGAGGAGAGGATGTGGAAGTTGGGAGTGGTGCTCAACTGAGCTGCAGACATGGCTGGGAACTGACATACAGGTGGAGAAAATAACAGAGTTCAAGCGTGAACAAAGAGAAATCAAAAGGAATGTTCAGCATTCTTTACGAAAGGAGAGACATGTTGCAGTTTGAATTGGGAAGGATCTGGTCAGCAGAGAAGTGCCACACAAACAGTGCTGAGTTTGAAGGTCATAGTTTAATATAAGGAACTTGGGTGGGGAACATAGAGTCATAGAGTTTCACAGCACAGAAACAGACCTGTCAGTCCAACTCATCCATGCTGATCAGATATCCTAAATTAATGTAGTCCCATTTGGCAGCACTTGGCCCATATCCCTGTAAACCCTTCTTCATATACCCATCCAAATGCCTTTTAAATGTTGTAATTATACCCACCTCCACCACTTCCTCTGGC
>NW_025968177.1:0-25000 GCF_021869965.1 Rhincodon typus
AACCCTTTTACATCTATCCACAAATGGTTAACAAAACTCAGAACCAGTAACTATACCTGAACAGGTGTTGACAAAAATGAAACAGACCCTGCCATCACGTGTAATAGAAAAAAATTCTACGCAAGAACTGAAGTTATGACAGTCAGTAAATGGCTCCCTCACTAAAGGTTGGACCAGAGAGGCCTTTAAGACTCAAAGGATTTCATAAGATAGATGCAGATGTGTCAGTTTGTGGAGGAAATCAAAAGCAGCACTCATAAATGTGAGATATTCTTTAATGTATCCAATAAGGAATTCAGGAGAATCCTCTTCACCTAGAGTGGTTAGAATGCAGAACTCACTCCAACAGAATAGCTGAATGAAACGCTGAATGAAATACCACAGACACATTCAAGGGGAAATTAGATGAAACACGTGAAGGAAACAGATAAAGGATATATTGATGGGATTAAATGAAATAAGATGAGAGCACTTGTATGGAGCATAAACACCATCATAGGCCAGGTACACACCCACAGCTATTCTGCGAAGGAGGATTTCAACTAAATAGAACAGAAAGTGTGAACAAGATGAGATCTATGATTAAAACAGTAACCAATTCTGCATTACATGAGATTAATAGTTGAAGCCAAAACATGAGAATTATTGCTTAAATCAAATGTATCATTAAACTGGATTTTTTAAATTCATTAATGGGATGGCAGCATCACTGGCCAGGCCAGTATTTGTTGCCCATCCCAGAGGACAGTTTAGAGTCAATTACATTGCTGTCGGTCTAGGGACACACGGAGTCCAGACCACATGAGATGGTATTTAGAGGACATCTATGAACCAGATGGGTTTTTCTGACAATTGACAATGGTCAATTTCATTGAATTAAAATTCCACCATCCCATGGTAGGATTCAAACCCGGATCTCCAGAACATTACCCGGGTTTTTGGATTAACAGTGCAGCAATAATACCACTAGGACATCAACTCCCTAAAATTGACAATTATATCAAATTTTGAAAGTAAAGAGCCCTGCTTTTAATAACTACACAACTTTAAACTTAAACAATTAATTGTTATTGTGCTTAATGTTTGTCCTTTAGCAGTCAACCAAACAGGACTCTTTTGATAGCCCTTCTTTTGTAACTTAATCTGCTAGATTGCAGTCCTATAACATTCCAACTTTTTAGCATTTGAATTGTTTTAGGAAAAAATTCTCAAAGATGTGGACTTGATTTTGAAAACATTGCAACTGAATGAAAAAAAATGAACAAATTCACAAGCTTATGGGCAACTCCAATTGGAACCACAAACAGAACACAATTAAACACAGCTTTAATTAATATCTTAGACAACGACTTAGAGCAGAATCACCAAATGTCAGGATTGAAACACATCATCTGTACTTCAGTGTCACCATCTTTAAAAGTCACACAATACCAGGTTATAGCCCAACAGGTTATTTGAAATCTCAATCTTTCGGAACACCAGCGGTTAGCACTGCTACCTCAAGTCGCCAGGAACCTGGGTTCAATTCCATCCTCAGGCCACTGTCTGTATGGTGTTTGCACATTTGCCCCATGTTTGACAGAGTTTTCTCCAGGTGCTCCAGTTTCCTCCCACAGTCCAAATATGTGCAGGGTTGGTAGACTGGCCATGTTAAATTACCCCTGTCCAGGGATGTGCAGACTAGCTAGGTTAGCCAGGGTTACAGGGATAGGACAGGGGTGTGGGTCTGGGTGGGATGGTCTTCGGAGGGTTGGCGTGGACTCGATGAGCTGAATGGCCTGCTTCTACACTGTGGTGATTCTACGATTCTAAGTCCTGTTTTCATAATAAATCACCAATTACGAAATAAACCTGGTTGATGAATCTTATTTTAATCTTAATGTATATAATTGGGCATATTGGTAACAGTGCAAAGCATTTTAAGTTCCTGTTGTGGTCAATGGAGTAGTAGAACTAGAAGGATAGCACACTCCTCCAACCTTACTCATTAGAAATCAAGTGAAGCACAGATGGTTTTGAAATATTCAATTTACAAGATTCATTATCTGATAAATGACTAATTAATCTCTAGTTTTAGATGGAAAACTGATGGTGAATGTATTTGAAAAACAGATCTGAAGGAGTAGATATAAAATATTAACTTCATAAAAGGCAATCAAAATATGATACATTCATCTTCTATAAAGATCAAAGGAGGCATGTATGTGAATATGATGATCAAAGGAGATTTTGAAAAGTGTGTGGTTATTTAAAAGGATATACAACACCTGATGTAGGTTAGTAACTTATGAGATGTCATGTCCTTAAGACACAATATTTGAAGAAGGGATTGAATGGAGAAGCACATTTATCAAGACTGAGTTGGTTGTCAGATGACAGTGGAAGAAACTGAACTCATATCATGTTTCATACCTTAAAAGTATCCCACTGATTTTTCATATCTCAAACTATCCCAATAAAGCATTTAAGATGTCAGATGCAACTTTAATGAAGGGAAATGCAGCAACCAATTTTCTCATAGCAAGAGCCTGGCAACAGTAATAAAGGAACTTTATGACACTGATTGTAAGATAAATATTGGCTAGAACATCACGAACACTCCCCACTCCCCCGCCCTCTTAAAATAGCACCGTGAGATATTTTACACCCATCTGCACAAAACAGTCATGGCCTGGATTTAACAGCTCATTGAAAGATTGCACTTCCAACTCAAGTTGGCCCAAATGGACTGGGAGCAGCTACCTGCAGATAAAAACTGTGCGAGAAGCCAGAGTACAGGGCAAATATGTTCCTGTAAAAAAGAAAAGGGTCCAAGACTGGATGATAAGGGACATCAAAATTAGGATGAAAAATAAAAAAAAAACTTATGGGAGATAATGAGGGCTCATCCTGCAAAGACTACAGGAGTATAAAAAGAGCAAAGGAATTCAAAAAGGAAAGTAGGAAAGAAAAATGCTTAAAAATGTATCGAGAAAGCGTCCGCATAAAGAATTAAGGAAAACCCACATATGTACATATATAGAAACTAGCTAGGGAAGGAGTAAGGCACAAGGAAAAGGATGACATAGGTATAGACATGAAGGTGGAGGAGTGCAAAATATCAGAAGAAATTAACAGAGGTGCTAGCAGGTTTAACAGCTTTAAAAGTAGATAAATCCATAGGTCCAGAGGAAATGTATTCCATGCAGTTGAAGGAAGAAAGGGATAAAATATCAGGGGACCTGACAGTAACTTTCACATGCTAAGGTGCCAGAGACTGGAAGATGATGTCCACACGTTCTTGAAAAAGTGAGGAAGGGATAGACCAGAAAGTTACAAGCCAGTCAGTCTAACCACAGTGGTGCATCACAGAATCCCCACACAGTGTGGAGGAAGTCATCAGAAAGTTTAAAGGACAGAGCATATTTTAACTTGGAGAAACGTTGTTTAGATAATCAGCATGGATTTTTAAGGGAAGGTAGTGCCTGATAAGTCTGATCAAATCTTTTGATGTAACCAGGGAGTATTGATCCATTTGATGTGGTTTACATGGACTTAAGTCATTTCATGGCAGATTGGTCAATAAAGTAAGAGCTCAAGGGATCCAAAGCAAAATCATGTTGGTTCCAAAACTGGCAGGGAGGCAGGAGGGAAGACGGTGACAGTGGACAGATGTGTATGTGACTCGAAGTCTGTTTCCAGCATGGATTCTTCAGGGCTTAGTCCTGTGTGTTTTGCTGTTTATGGTGTAAATTAACAAATTGGATTCAAATACAGCAGGTATGATTTAAGCTCTTTGTGGATGACATGAATAATGGTAAGGCGATAAATAGTGAGGAAATCAACTACCTGGTCAGAGAAGTGGCAAAAGGAATTCAACCCTGAAAACTGAGGTTATGCAGCTGGGGAGGGCTACCAAGGCAAAGGGATTGTACAATGAATGGAAAGTACTGAAGATTGCAAGGACCATGCTGTATATATCAACTGATCCTCGAAGGTAGCAGGACAGGTATTTAAGGTGGTTAAGAAGGCATTTAAGATACTTGCCTTTATTAGCCGAGGCATAATACAAAGCAAGGATGTTATGCCAGATCTATATAAAACACTGGTTAGGCCACAACCAAAACAGTGTGTGTAGTTCTAGTCAACACATCATAGGAAGGATGTGATTGCAGTATGAAGGATGCAAAGATTTGCCAGGATGCTGCCTGGGCTGAAGGGTCTAAAAGCTAGGATGAAATTTGGTAGGCTGGGGTTGTTATCCTTGGAAGCATTAATGGTTGAGAAGGGACCTGATAAAGGTGTATAACATTATGAAATGCATAGCTTGGATGATAGAAAGGCACTTTTTCCCATTAATAGAAGGTTCATTAGCCAGGGTTATAGATTTAAGGTTCAAGGCAGAGGATAATAGGAAGTGGAGAAGTTTTTTTTAGAAAACACCCAGCTCTGGAATTCATTGCCTAAAAGAGTGGTTGAATCATAATATCTCGTAACATTTTTAGCAGTGTTTATTCACTTGCATTGCCATAGCCTCCAGGGATAAGGGTCAAGAGGTGGAAAATGGGATTATTGTGGTCAGATGTTTGTTGGCCAGCACAGACAGGATGACTTGAATGGCCTCCTGCTGTGTTGGAAGAATCTGAGTCAACAACTGCAGAAGTGCAGCGCTGAACTGTCAAGAGATGCATAAAGTTTGGAATTGGACTTGAACCCATGCTCTTCTTATTGAGAGGCAAGAATCCTGCTGCTAATCCAAGACTGACATTTGGCGACTGGTGAAGGAGTATTAAAACAAGAACTGACCAAAAATGAACTGTTGCAGAAGAGTGAATTAAACAGATGTTGAGATGCACTAATATAGAATTGTGGAAGTTAAAAATGACTGATTTTTAATAAAAAAGTCAACTGCTTAGAACACAATATAAATTAAATAAGCAAAGCAAAATTTGAAAAGCAATGTTTCATTTCACCCACCTGATACACTCTTGGATGCTCAGCTCAGGTGGCAAGTCTCTCAGGGTTTATGTTTGTCATTGCTTTTCAAACAGAGGTACATCAGTATTAACTTACCTTTGCGAATGGACCATAATGTGGGAAGCATGAAGTTATCAAACTTAATAGGATGGATGGAAACATGTTGAGACCAATAAATGTTGGTATTATGAATCTTTGGAATTCCAAAGCACTGTGGATGCTAAGTCAATGAAGATATTCAAAGCTGAGAATGGATGATTTTGGGTAGGAAAGGATCAAAGACTATTGAATTAGAGAAACTAGAACTGATGGAATAGTTTAGCCCGATTTTACTGACTGGTGGAGTAGGTTGAAGGTATTGTATGTTCTACGCCCGCTCCTATTTCTTATGTGGATTTCATCATGTGACAATGACCACATCTGAGCTTTCAGTATCAACCAGTTTTGGGAAGGGAATTTCCCCTCACTCTGCAAATTCTGTCTCAAAAACTCCCTCCATCGAGACACAACGTCCTAATGATTAAAGCATATCTATCTCCCAAACACCAGTAATGTACTCTCAAATTATGCCCAGGCCAGATGACTCTACTCGTATACAAGTCTAGGGTTTCCAAGAGCTGGCATATCTGATATTTGTGCAAATCATTGTAACGGGTGCTTAAAATTCTGCAACAAGCATTAATCAAGTTTCTTGGATTTTTAACACTGTTCGAGAAAAAAATTACACTGAAAGAGCCAAGAAAACTCTTCATTGGCAGTAATTAAAATAAAACAACTCTCAGGTAGTGGACTAGATAAATTAAAAATTGATATTTTTGTGATAATCCAATTTTCAGCTGTATTAATAAAACTGCAGGTTACCATTCTGAAACACATCAATACATTTTTTTTTAAATGCAAGGACAAGTTATATTCTGTTATGCTGTCCAAATGCATTGATTCTTTTACTTTCTTGATATTTCAAAGTAGTTTGAGTGGAAACTTGAACTTTAACTGCATGTTAAAAAATCAGCACAATTTATACCTAATCTCTCATTTGCAGTATTAGCATTTACCAGCTACCCTAACCCACCCAAAGTGCACAAACTGGGGCTGTGTCTGATGGTACAATAGTCAGATAGTCTGTTTTTGACAAGACTGGTTAAGGAATTAAATCTTGACAGGGATTCCAGCAAAACACTATGCCCTTTAGCAGAATGCCACCGATACAGCTATCAATTCTCTCAACAATGTAACATACCCCAACACTAGACTGAAGTGACAGCCTAGATTACTTGTTTAAATTCTGCAGTGGGATTTGAATTTACACTGTTTTTCAGTGGAGAGAAAACAGTAGCAAACTGAGTCACGAGGGATAGACCATAAGTCTGTTGTGTTTTGCTTTTGTGATCTTGTTTTTACATAAACTAATCAAACACTCCTCCCAAATTCTTGCTTTTATCTTTCTCAGCACTTCAAGCTTTATCACCCTTATACTTTCTAGGCAAAAAAAAAGTTGATTCTCCTAACACCAACTTGCACCAATAACAATATAAAAGTTTTATTGTGTAGTGTTCAGGCATAACAGGCTCTCCATTCCAGCCAACCTTCTCAACAGCACAATTTTAAACAAACAAAATAAATCAACAATTTCACATTTTATCATTTAAAGCTGGTTTTCCAACTGATCCTGGACACATTAAAGTTGAAGAAAGAGTTTAAAAGCAAACCATTTTTAACAACACTGCAATCAAACATGAAATAAAAGGAAGCCGGCCCACTTCATTAACTACCAGTTTTCAAATCACTAAGTTACTCACCAATTTACTGCTTATTGCAGTATCCCATGTTTAGCTGTTCTCAGAAATGTCATACATCACTTGGGAATCACAGATCACTTCTAAGAGGGTACATCTTGCTTTCACATGCTGCCCAAGAATTGGGAACACTTATCTACTAGGCCAGACAGATTCTCCTGATAGGGTAATCTAGCAATCAATTCTGGCCATCTATTTGGAAGGCAAGTGATCTACCAAGGCTTCTTTGTACAACATCTGGTTCATTACAGATCAAAATCAAAAAAAAATTTCAACAGTTTGAATACAAAACAATGTCTGTACCAAAGACCACAGATTTAAACAAGAAGCAAGAGTACATCACAGTTCTAATCGGCAATGATTTAGTATGTCTGTATACTTTAAATACCAACACCATCTCTCAGAAGTTTACTAAATACACTCTTAGATCTAATAAACAAGCATGCTTGCTCTTAGAAATGCAAAAGCAAGTATTTGAGTTCAACTGCAAATGAAGATTAGAATCTGGTTTTGACTGTGTCAAACTGAAAACGAGTCACTTTATAGAAAATTTGGGACAGTGATAATGTTCTCAAATCTGATCTTTTGACACCTTGTCAAGATGAAAAATCAGTTTTTGTGGCAATTCTGAGCTATAAGACTTTCAGAATGCCACTGTATGTTCCGTATAGACAGTTTAAGCTTTTTTCAAACAATGTGAATTCCTACACTTTCTAAATACTGCACAATGCGGTACTTAGAAAATGTGCAACTGACAAAAATGTTTGAGGCTTAATTAGTCCAATGGTGTCAAACTATTATTTCAAGTTACTTTGGTTCCTTTGGGATTTACAATTTTTTTATTGATGGCAAAAATATCTTGAATATCTTTATGACAATACGCAAGAATTTACACAATGACATGCATGACATCAGTAACATGAATATCTAAAAATGAGCTACAATTGCACAAGGCTTTGGGTAACATGACATCTGAATTAACCAATGTAGTTCATGCCCCTTTATTATCCATTTGGCAAGTTCTTACACAACGCAGCATACAAGTCAGTGAAATAAATTTAGCAAAATACCCCTCACTTTTCCATCCCACTCTGGGGATTTTCATGCAGGTGATTTCTAAATTAGGGTTTCCCAAAGTGGGGGTTTGGGACTCCAACTGAGGTCTTGAGCTGAAATTTTGGGGTCATGAGCTCTGGGGCAGAAATGGCCCCTGTAGAGCTCTGACCGAACTACAACAGCTGTGCTTCCCTGTAACAGGCCCCTGCTCTCTTTGTTCTCACTGACGGGTCACAACAAATTTCAACCATCACGTTTCCTAGCTCTAAACGCTCTAAGGTAGTCACGTTGTATGGAGACCCTGATTTCACCATGCATGCCAGATATCTTGCTGCAACCTAAATGATTGAACTAAAGTACAAAGATCCCAAGAAGCCAAATGGAGTGCCCATACCACAGCATGGATAGTGTCCTGAAATAATCTACTTCAGTCTAGAAAACACATTAATGGGGACTTCCAAAATACACTTTTTTATTGCATTCCAGATTTAGAATTTTGATTCATCCAAATTTGAAGAGGTTGCCACATATTACTTGAGGACTAGACAAGTTAACGGAAAATGCAGCATCTCATGTACACTTTAAAATTGATACATTAGAGAGATCTTAAAAATACCTATTCCACTATTCAATCATTGACCAAATCTCTGACAATTATGGTTATGTGCCTTAAAAACCGGCTGTTACATTAACTGATCACTTGGTCCTAAAGAAAATTGAATATGACAGTAGTCAATAAAATGAGCTAAATATGCTCTGCTATGAACAAAATTCATACAACCAGGTATGATATTTGGAAAACACTCTTCATTGCAGATTGAGATTTGTTATAAATTATAATTGCTTGTTTACCAAACATCACACTAAGTGTTGAAAAATGGTTCTTTAGCATGCTTACAAAAGTAAAAATGGCAGAGTACTTACAGTACATAACCTTATTCTCTGAAAAAAGTAACATTCACAAAAAACATGAATTACTGCTAATCCAAAAGGAGGGGAAGAGCCAAAACAATCCCAAGTATGTTGCACTTAGCACATGTAAATTGCCCAGACAATGACATTTCTTATAGCTGGTTTATACTGCAGGCGACAATAATTCCTACTTGAAGATGGAAATTCACAATGAATGAAGAAACAACTACTTTAAAACAAAAACAGAATATGTTATATTTTTCCAATGTTTATATGTATGTTAAAGAAAAAAAAACTCAAAATATTTGCTTAGTTTGGGTTGAGATGGATGGATATCAGTGTTGGTCCAATATATCACAACCCAGATCACAAACTCTCTACTTATGGTTTTACAATTGAAAACACAACTGACAACTCAGTATTCTAACTTAAACCAGTGAAGGAACAATGATGGATGAGATTAATTCCCATTTAATCTTTCATTCATTCTCGTAATGGATTTCTTTCTAAAGAGCATTTTACTTTTTCCAGTTACGGCCAGTTACATTGTCAACATTTATATTAGCTCAACAAAACATAACTAGCAATGAATGATTAAAAGCTTCATGTCTCCACAAGCCAATCACAGATATTTAACCAGAGACAAATACTGTATGTTAGAAGTTCAACGTTTTGGGCTTTTATTTTAAACAGGTGTTAACAAATCAAACTTTTAAAAAAATGTTTTGAAGCTTCATACTGCTAGCACTGAAAACATTATCACTGTTGCATGAAAAATAATCAACATAGTTAAGTGTTGAGAAGCAATTTACTGTGAGAAGATGATAATGAGTTTGAGATCAACACTGTAAAATAATTGGATTGAAGCACAGGCCTGTGTTTCACTGCTGGAAGAAAGTGATTACTGCAGTTGGGAGTTCCACTTAATGAAGCTTCAAAACCAAAAAGAAACATGAACATTAAAGTTATAATCTATCATCAATGTTTCAAAATTCAAACTTTCTTACAGCCCTAAGTTTTTCAACATTACAGCACGATACTCATATAAATCTTTCTAGTTTAAAAATTGCAAAAAGCTCATATCCATCTGGGTTGTCAGATTGTGTTCAATGTTTTGGGTAATACTGGAATTATGCTTCTCAATGTTTTGCTCAGTTCTTATGTTCGGTCACTCCAGAACGAATTGCTGTTGCTTTTCTCTCCAGTATTCCATAGCTTGCTTGGCCAGTGTTTTCTTTGAAAGTATAGCAGAAAGATTGAGTTAACTAACACTGTCAAAGATATAGAAAACCCTCACCTTACCTGCTTGACAAGTAGGGTGAGTGATTAACAGCGAATGAAGAAGTTCTGTTTTTATTACAAGTATTCATGCTAGGTTTCACTGTAAAAATAACTATGAAATTTATACAGCCATACATGAATCCTGGTCTACAGCACAATAAATTGAGGGTGGCATCATATCTGCTACACAAAATCACTGTAGTCATAATGTGATTGAACGGACCAGGTTTCGATGAAAGAGGTTTATAAATAAAGTATCCCCACATTAATGCATAAATTGGCCAGAAAGTGGGATTGAGGATGAGATATTCATAAAGTGTGAACTGCCATAGGTTTATAGCCAATTGGTATTCCCCTACTTTAAGCTTCACCAAAACAGCATCGTGTTTTTCATTGAGTTTTGCATTTTTATGTTCATTGTCCAGTAAACTTGCCACAGAAATACAAGTCTAGTAGTTAACAGCACAAAAACCCTTTTAATGGTGGGATAATTATGTATTGTTGCTAATGAACCTCATTTCCACAAAAAATAAGATTGCAAATTGTTTTAGGAGATTTAAAGTATCTAGTTCTCAAAATTTCTTTAAAAAATTGTCTTTTTTTTATATGTCTCTCTTGCATCAGTGCTTCCCTCACTTGATGCACCTACGTTGACATTGAATTTACCAGCTCTAACTCACTTTGTCAGTCCTTCTTCTGTATTTCTTCAATGCCTTCTTAATCTCAAAGATTAAAGAAAATATGTATAATTGTCCTGTTTTGCTCATCAAGCCTCCAGACAGCCTGTTGCCCTTACTGAACAGTTAACATCTCGCACTTCAAACAAATTTTCAGGAAACATTTTCAAAACTAAACATGGAATTTCAAGTATAAATAATGGCCCATGCCCTATTGCAACAAGATCAGACATACTGTACACAGAATTTGGCATAATTTAATTGCTTGATAAGAATATGATAAAAGACGACACATTCTTCCACATTCATACAGAATATAAACCAGCTCAATTAAGTTTGGATTCACTATTGTTGGGTGTAATTTTAACAATCCCCAAGTAGAAAAAAAATAGCTTCTAAAACCCCATCTCACCAAAAATGCTAAAGGCAACAAGTCAGCAAAGTAATGGTTTTTCATTCTTCAAGCTAATCCTCCAACTAGCAGGACCACAGAGATGGTCTGAGGTATTTTAATTTTAACGTGAATTAAATGCACTGAATTTCCTCCGCTGAAAATACATAGTTCCACCCTTGTGCTACCTCACAGATGTCACCTAGGTTATATTATACAACTTACAAACTTCTTCAAAAAATGGACATGTATATGGAAAGAAAGAAAAACCTGCTTCCCTGAACAATCAGGCTTACCTTAAGTCTCTCATAATGCTCAATGGTGCCACAGTGAGTCTGCTTTGCTGTCTCCTCACTTGTGTAGAAGAGACGGCAAAGTTTGCAATAGTAGCCAGCTTTTGGAACCACATAATCTAAACCTGAAAGAAGGCAGAGAGTATTATAGTCTAAATGATCCTTCTGGTGCAAGTAGAATAGAACCAAAGTAAACACGACAGACACTAACCATATCATTGAAGGAAGTGTTCAAGGATAACGTAGTTTGAACATTATATACTATGTACACTACCTTTCAGAAGTCTCCATACTACTTCAAATATGTAGCGTCATTGGGACCAATGTCCCTCAACTTATAAGAAATACAGATATTGTTATAAAGGTGATGAGGTGTTGCAGTTTAAAAAATTACTAATAGTACCCACTTTGATACCTGACACTAGGATGCACTACCATTAATACAGGGCTTTTATCAAGCTCTTTGCTGGTTATTCAATGGTTGGTAGCAATTTAACAATGAAGAAATTGCTTAAAAGACTGGACTGCCCATACAAGTCCTGCTTCAGTTCTTAGATGGGACAAGTCGACCCTTTTGAATACACTGCAGAACAACCTAAATATTAGGGTAGATTTCTTAATATCAGTTACTTAATCTATTCGATTAAGAATCTATTTCAAATAAACTGCACTGAGTCCCAGATACATTGGTCTGCAACTTAAGCACAGAAATCAACCACAACAACGGAGCAAAATGCTTTTTTCTCTTAAATCTAGCATTTCTACTCAGTAGCACTACCCTCAAGGAGTCTGGGTTCTGATGAGCGCTGGTACCATTCAAGACACAGACATTGGGGTCTACTGGTACAGAATCTTGAACAATTAATTTAAAGGCAAATATTATTATCTAGACAGTATTTTGTCAATAACATTTCTATGAACCCATTTTTGCTCTAGAGATTCGGACTTTACCCTAATGCTTCTTTCTAAAGTTACCATGAAACCATCTAGCCAACATCTCTGTGCATAAACCCGGGTTTTCTATTTAAAACTTGCCAAGTTACAATTTTCTACGCTACCACTTTTATTGCTACAGAATCTTAAGACTGTCAAACATATTGTTGTATATTGGCAGCCACAATCTCTACTGTTTTTCTAAGAACGCCCACTAGGATGCAATCAAAGGAAAGATCAGATACTTTGCAAAATGATTCAATGGTCATCAACATTCCTCCAATCACAGATCATGTCACTGGAGGAGCTGCAAGAACAGGAGGATGAGAACCTGTGATTGGAGGAGCTAGAGCAACTGCACCAGAAAGACAAAATTTAGACTGAAGGAGCAGCTACTCCGAGATTTTCCCATGCTCAAACTCCCATTGCTTCAATTACAGTTCTGCAGTCAGTTCCTGCTCTCTCAGACTATAAACAGCTACCATTATTTTTGGAACCCCACACCTTGGACTAGCTCACAGGACTGGATCACATATTTAAAATGGGAGCATTCCAAATCACCATGTCAGTAATCTGAAGAAATTTCTCATCACTGATGTACTATCTCTGCATCTACTTCTTTTAGAATGTTAAAATGTAAGCTATCAGTTTGGGGATCTGTCAAATGTCAGTTCCTGTAGTTACTCTTATCGGTGTCTGGTTACTCTCAATTTGTGGTATGCACGTACAACGTGTGTACTGTGAAGACAGGCATAAAGGACTACATTTTTACAGGAAAGCTTCTTTGTTGTGGAGAAAACGGTTAAGTCTAAAAAATTGTAAGTCCCACCCTCAAACATAGCACTTGCCATGTTCATGTGAGTGGAAAGGGGTCAAGATGAGATTCATGCATGCAGAGTTCACAAAATCAGCTAGTTATGGAAACAGCTAATGATTTAAATAATGTGATTTTGATCACTCAGGAGTGTGAAGTGTTAAGTGTGCACAGCACACCATCTAAGAGCTGGTCTACACTTTGCATAATTATTTAGATAACCAGGGTATCATTTTGGAGAGGTAAGATCTCCCTTTGGGGGAGGTCAGATGCCCTTTGAAATGGTCAAAGTAGGTATGAAGTGTTTTAAATTGCACAAACACATTGACCGTCAATGCAAATGCATGGAAGTTAAAGTCAACAAAATTAAATAGCAAGAGGACCTGTCAAAAGGGGCTGTCAAGACCTTTTAAAATCCTGCCAATCTGAAGTATTAAAGCAGAACATTGCTTATTATTTCCCGCTGTCTGTTGACATAACTTGAGGGACCCTATCACAGGAATTCTGATACATGACTTATTTCACAACCATCCTTTATCACAGTGCTATTCCTGCCATTTCAGTTTGATTGACAGCTCCAAGTGGTTACAGACTCTTTAAAGTTAGATTATAAATTCATTCCAATCCCTGTTCTTATGAGGATTGTATACTTCAATTAAATGTTTATTTCTATAAGATGTTAGGCAGGTGAAGAATTGTATTGTACTAATTCTTTTTTTTTACAAATGAGAATCCAGCCATCCCAGGTTTTCAGTCAAACTGCTTTTACCACAGTTACATTATTTCTTAAATAAGGAGGCCAAAACTGTACGCAGTACTCCAGATACAGCCTTACTGACATCCTGTAGAACTGCAGCAAAACTTTTTACTTTTATATTCCATTCTCCTTGCAATAAAAACGGCCTCATCTCTGCAAAGGCACTGAAGTTTGACCATAGTAGATATGGGGGAGTTGGTTTAAGGGCAGAGTCAATAGCATTAGTTGGGACGAGATTGGCAGAGGTTAGTGTGAGGTGACATGGTTGGGACATGGTGTGTTTGGAAGGTGAGGGCTAGGAAGGAAGGGCTATTGGGTAGGATGATTGAGGGATGAGATCTAAAACTATTTTAAAATGAAATAAACTTCAACACAGTGGCAATGCACAAGGCAGACTTCGGCTCAGCTTGTCTCTGCACTTATTCCAGATCATTTCCAAGGGAGACCCATCACACTGCGGAGAAAATCTGACCCTCTGGGCCACCTTTTCCAAGTTCTGGTCTGTGATGCTCAGAAGTAGCCCAACTCTATACTCTATGCTCAACTTCTTTCTATTTCCTCATCCCCCATGAAAACTTTTCCTGTTTCTGACCAACTTTATCTTTAGTGACATTTGTTTTAATATACTTACAGAAGTTGTTGCATTGTTTTTATATTGTTAGTTTATTCTCAACCTTTCTCCCTTGTGTATCAATTCTTTAAACTGCCTTTTGATAGTTTCTAAATCACCTGCCAATGCTCAGGAATACCACCATTCTTGGCACCATTATAAGTTTCCTCTTTTCACCTGATACTATCCTTAACTTCCCTAATAAGCCAATATGGATTGTCCTCAGAATTTTCATTAACGTAACACACTAAGGTATCCGGATTGTCAAGACATCAGCTGGCACAAAGGCAAAGAAAATCTATCCAAAACAATTCTAAAGAAATCAAGATCAAACAACAGCGCTTCCCTTTTAAACTGCCTGAAACAATCTTTGGATATATTTGGGACGCAGACTAATCAATTCTGGTTGTTGTAATTTGGGGACTTGAAGTCAATCATAACCCAGGTGTAATAAAATGCATTTGGAGAGTAGCATTTTGCTTGGCTTCATGTTACCAACATTTGAAGCTGCTGCAGTTCTCCACCGTACAAAACAGGCTCCAGGTTTGATTATCAGTCAGTGCTGAATTAGTTAATCTCTGCCAGGGAGAGGACCTGTTACAACTAGCCCTTAAGGGAACTGGGGCTAGGAAAGGGATATCATTCAGGGATTATTAGTTATTACTGATCCTACTTGGAAGTGTGACCATATAATATTGAGCAATTTCTCCATGAAAAGTTAGATCTTAGGGATGGTATTAACTCCTAAGCTCCTCGGTTTTCTGCTGAAAGGCAACTGACGAATCTAGCTGCCTGGAGAGAAAGAAAATATTAAAGGATTATTTAACGCTAAGGTCGTGGACTAGTGACTTCGAAAAGAGCCCAAATCTCAATACGGAATATTTAAAGTCAGTTAATTCAATTTAAAAATCTGGAATAAACAGCTAGTTATCAGTAATGACCACCATACATGACTATCAGATTGCCTTTCAAAAAAAAAATCTAGTACAATAATTCAATTAACTTCATTTAGGGAAGGAAGTCTGCTGACCCTAAATGGCATGGACAATAGATAACTTCAGAACACTCAACAATGTTCTTAAACTGCCTTCTGAAATAGCCTAGCTAACCAATCAATTGCATTCAATAAGGCGGCTCACCACATTTAAGGATTGTAAGGATGACCAATAAATTCTGGTCTTAACAGTGACATCCCATGAACTATTTAAAAAACAAAAATAACCTTACCTACAGGATTGTTGGGTTTATATGGCCCAAGTTTGTATTCATCTGGAAGAGGAGAGAGAGCCTGGATTTGCTCACTTGATGGTTCTCCACATAATGTGGAAATGTTTCCCTTCACTTCTTCACCTGTTTTTACATCCATGTCAGTGTTTTCATTCATATTATTTCTTAGATAACTTTCGTTTTCAGCATCTTGTTCATCTTTGATGTCATCAGTAAGCAGTTTGTCTGTTTGAGCAGATTTGATTTTCTGACCATTTGGATCATCAATCTCATCAAGGGCAAAAAACTCATCCATGTACTCTGGACACCGAATGCCTTCTGATCGCTAAACAGAAAAAAAAACAAAAAAATGCCATCCATTCACAAAAAGACTGAACAGCTTCACAATATATACAATATCTATTGTAAGATCTCTCGGCTGATCCAATATTGCTTTTGGCTAAGGTAACAAAAGAATGGGGCGCTAGCCTTTTTGAGTTTGATGTGCAAATACAAAAGTCTGCAAACTCTTATTGCATATCATTTTATTTTGGATGTAAATTTCAGCCACCCTGAAAGGGAGCAAATTAGTAAAAATCAAATTGATAAAGTGAGGCAAGAACTTTAAAAAAAGAGGGAGGCAAAAGAGGGATGTTTCTGCAGAGGGTGAAGACCATATAAAAGGTCATTCAAACTTGGCAGTGACATACATTCGGGTCAAAACTGGAGCTTCTTCTAAACAATGCTAAAGTAAACATCAAGAATCAATAAAATGGTCGAAGGACAAGTCAGCAACTTATGCTCACAACTCAAACTACAAAGCCCAATCAGCACTAGATTAATGGCCAAAAGAAAGAATTTTACATCAACTCTCAAGTAGAAACTTGGAGGCCCGCACGTTTTTTGTTTAGCTCTACAAAACATTGCGGCTCAACTGATCCAGATGTACAAACATTCTTTTAGTATTGTTGAGAAAAGACATCTTGTCAAAGCTTTTTGTCTTGCACTCACCAAGACAGTCTGCAAGAATACCAAATCAAGCAGAAAACCAACATACATACTTATGAGTACTGACTGGTTGGCGAGGGGGTTCTAATTGGTAGAGGCAGTGTCATGAAGAATGTATCCATTAATGCTGATTGACAGTAAAGTGACAACCTTTGTTTAGTCTTAAGCCAGGAAGGTTGACCCTAATGCGTTGAGAAATGACCAGCAAATGGCTGTCTCCTATTTAGTTGAATTTGCCTGTTTCAACAAGATGTAGAATCCCGACAGTGTGGAAACAGGCCCTTTGGCCCAACAAGTCCACACCGACCCTCAGGGCATCCCACCCAGACCCATTCCCCTGTAACCCACATAATCTACACATCCCTGAACACTATGGGCAATTAAGTATGGCCAATCCACCTAACTTGCACATTTTTGGACTGTGGGAGGAAACCAGAGCACCCGGAGGAAATCCACGCAGACACGGGGAGAACGTGCAAACTCCACACAGACAGTCGCCCAAGGGTGGAATCGAACCCGCGTCCCTGGCACTGTGAGGCAGCAGTGCTAACCACAGAGCCACCATGCCGCCCATGTAGTTGATGATAAAGAACTATGTTGCAGTGGTCCAACATGAACAGGTGGATAATATATTCTCAGTCCACTAGCTCTGGATTTTGTGTCTTGAAAGCTGCACACCATATCATATAATACATAGTCAATTCACTGTAAAAATTCATCAGGACTCCTAAAATACGTGCTGAAAGGAAGGAACTCTCAGAAGGCTGGCGATGCATAGTTCTTCAGCATTGACAGAAAAAAAATCTTGGAAGCAACATACATATACAGGAAATGAAACCTGCCCCATCTAGAGATGTTACATTTCAGGAAATAGAGAATGATAGCCTCTTGGAAATGGAAGGTGCCCTATACTGAAGGATTGCGCCACAATAGTATGGAAGTTACAGAGCAACTGACCACTGTCTCATCAACAGCAACATCCAAGAAAAAAGGTGAAAGAAACCTATTGGGTAGATAAGATTTCCAATTATGCTGCAATGACTGCACTTACATCGAGTATCAGTTTTCTACAAGTAACACTCGGGTCATATAAATGCCAGGTAATGACAGTCTCAAATAAGAGACATTATAACCACTGCTACTTGACATTCAATTGTGTTATCATCACAATTTCCTACAATCAAAATCCTGGGGGTTACCAGGATGAACTGGTCTCACCGTATAAGTAGAGTGGCCACACAGCAGGTCAAAAACTAGGAATACCGCAGTAACTCACCTTATTCCCCCACTAAAGCCTGTCCACAATCCACAAGGCATTTTTCAGGATTGCCTGGATGAATGCAGCTCCAAAAACACAAGAAGCTTGACACCATCCAGGACAAAGCAGCCCACTTGATTGGCAACGCATCTATAAACATTCAGTCACTCCACCATCGGCACTCAGTAGCAGCAGTACGTACAATCTACAAGATTCAGTGGAGGCATTTGCCAAAGATCCATAGACAGCACATCTAAGCCACAACTGCCTCCAGCTTGAAGGACAAGGGTAGCAGAGACATGGGAACACCACCACCTGCAAGTTCCCCTCTAAGCCACTTGCCATCCTGACTTGGAAATATATCACTGTGTCAAAATCCTGCAATTTCCTCCCTAAGCACATTGTGGATAAACCTACAGCACATGGATGCAGCAGTTCAAGGCAGCAGCTCACCATCACCTTCTCACGGTCAACTAGAGATGGGCAACAAATGCTGGCCCAGCCAGCAACACCCATGTCCCATGAGTGAATAAAAGAAAACAATTACTTTATATTCCACTCCCCAGAGGAGAGGATAGCGATACTCAAGATGTATGTGAAGGCTGCATGGAAAACATTGTGCGTGCTTCAAAGCATAATTTAGTGCTGCCGTGCTGGAGCTTAGGAGCAGTAAATTATCCCAGGCTCTCTTGCTGCTAATCTCAAGACTTTCCAGCTGCAAAGGATAAAGTTGCACTTCTATGAAAAAAAGACAGATACTCCTGTATTTAAAAACACCTTCTATTTCATGCTGTGTACTATAATGACAGTTGCACAGCATACATACCTACCCATTACTAACACATTACACTCACTATACTGAAAATACACACTGGCTTGAAACTACAATGAAAAGTGATTGAAATGCAAGAATTCCAAAGCACTGATACCAGCTAAGTAAAAGATTATGAATACTGGTAGGGAGAAACAAAACTACCTAAACCTGTCTTTCTGGAATCCAAATAATGCATTTTAACACATTTTAATTGTTAGAATATTTGAATGAAGTTGCAAATTTGGGAACTTTTAATGCCTACCTTCTCTGAGTGTGCTGCATCTCGACAGCTTAGTTCTGCATCAGACTCATCTTTCATTTCACTTTCAGTGAAATGCCCAACTTCTATATCCGGTTCCAATTCCACTTCCAAAACATCCTCTCTGTCACCAGTTGCAGATTTGTCCTTCACTAATTCATCATATGTCAACAGTAATTCTTCCGTGCCACCTTCTTCATAGTTCTTGGTGTCTGGAGAAGGGCCACCCTGTGACTTAATTTTTGCAACATTCTCTCCTTCTAACTGTTTGGGGCTTGCGTTCTCCAGTGAAGGAGAGCCCACTTGTGCATTTTCATTGTCTGTTTCCTTAGAATTCTTGGATTTATCTTGAGCCTTTCTCTTGTTGCTGGGTGATCGTGGTCTTTTAGAAGTAGGGCTATGAGAACGACCCCTTTTTCTGTAATCAAAATAGGTATTTTTAACATGAGGTATTTCAAAAGGTACCACAAATAGTATTTCTTTTAAAAAATGTCTGGGTTTCAATATTGGTTTATATCAGTGATTATGTGGATTATAAGCTTGTGATTTTAGCTGGCACTGAAAGACCAGATGTAAAGTATTTATCAACAGGGATGAGCTAATGAAATCTGACAGAGAAATGGTGTTTATGCATTTCCTACAGGTCTGCCATAATGGCAGAGATCGAGAAGGTCACTGATCAATGTTTTCAGTTAATGATCATGTAAAGGTAAAGTTGCCATATTCCCAGTAGACCATAGGGCTACTCTCTCATTACAGAAAGGCAACTGGTGATTTTAACCTGAGTGTCACCATCCTAGTGTGGAGATTGAACCTACACTGTTGGTGTTACCGTGCATTGCAAACCAGCCAACCGAGCTAACAGATTCTCCACAAAACAAAAATATGGTATAGGCAAAATAGCTACATATGAAATTAAACTCATTGGTCCACAGGATCTATGTTTCCTGCTGTCAAAAAGCTGCAGCAAAAAAAAACCAGAGGGCTGAAATTACCCCGAATTCAAAATCACTGCTTAATCCATTATTATGGAAGTTTTGGAATTATGAAACTCTGAAAATCACATGACATGCAAACTGTTGTCCTATAATTCCAGCAGACAGTAATGTTTCACCTTTAGAAGGAAATCTATTAACTTAGCATGAGAAGAACAGGCATGTGGGTGAGTGAGTAGAAACATTAATTTACGATCTTTATTGTTTTCTTTCTTTTCCACATACATAATCCATCTATGATGTTGTCACCAATCCCGCAAGCCTCTACTAAAAATGCTCTGTAATTAGGAGCAGAGGCGTAGACAGCAATGCTGTCAATTGTTACATTTTTACGAACAAGTGGTCTCTACCTAATTGCTAATACCTTTGCAACCAAGTACCTTGGTACTCCAAAATCCCATTTGTATGATATGGATATTTGAAACAGTAAATGTTTATGTTACTAAACAATTCATACCCAAATGATCAGACATTTATCAACTGCAGATTAGTCACTTACACATTAGTCACCCTTCAAACAAGTTTAACTAATTCTGAATGTGTTACAGTTGAAATTTGGACACACAGATTAATAAAACAGGCTTAAACGTCAGAGTAGATAGCGTACCGATTTTCCCGTTCTCTGTTCCTTAACAGTTCATCAACTCCTTTGCCTGGTTTCTGAAAAAGACAAAAATATCAATCCCCTATTGCAACCTGAATTAATACCTGAATTATTTGGAGAATTCTTAAATTACAAGTAGTAGTACTAACTCAATATTTAGGTAAAGAGGTTGTCTTGTTAGATAGTTTAAATAACTTGCTTGTTAAGAGTGTAACAAAATATGCCATCATTATTCTGCTATTACACATTAATCCAACTGAAAATTCTAATTTTAAACAGAAGGTTACTAGAAGGCAAATGTGTATATACAGTACATGCTCTGAATATGTACCTACCACCATACAGCTACTTAAATTACCTGGCAGCATGGCCCACTGGAGCAATGCTCGTTCTACTCAGGCACAGGAACACTATATTTTGGTTGAAGCAAATGATACCACCAGTTGGCAACACAAACCAAATGAGCATTTCTGTGGGTCAGCAAAACAGTCTGAATTTGCCAACCGCTATATCAATATTTCAACCATATCCAACCGCAAGACCATAAGATAAAGGAGCTGAATTAGGTCATCCAGTCCATTCAGTCTGCTCTGCCACTCAACCATAGCTGATGTTTCTCTACCCCATTCTCCTGCTTTCTCCCCATACCCTTGATTCCCTTACTAATCAAGAACCTATCACTGTCTTGAATACATTCAATGACTTGATCCCCACTGCTTTCCATGGCAATGAGTTCCACAGATTAACCTCCCCGCAGCTCAGTTCTAAAGGGTCATCCCTTCACTGAGGCTGTGCCCTTGAACCTCTTACCAGTGGAAACATCATCCCCACATCCGCTCTATCAAAGCTTCTCAGTATTCCATAAGTTTCAACGAGATTCCCTCTCATCATTCTAATTTCCAACGAGTACAGACCCAGACTCCTCAATCATTCCTCACTGGACAAGCTCTTCATCCCTGTGATTCTTGTTATAAACTTCCTCTGGGTCCCTTCCAACGCCAGCACATCCTTCCTTAGATACAGGACCCAAAACTGCTCACACTATTCCAAACGTGATGTAGAGGTGCCGGTGTTGGACTGGGGTGGACAAGATCAGAAATCACATCACACCAGATTATAGTTCAACAGGTTTATTTGAAAACACAAGCTTTTGGAGTACAGTGCCTTGGTAGGGTGATGTGAGAAGAAAGCACACAAAGATCAAAGGGTCACACAACTGATGAGGATGTATTAAACAAACCTAGGATGCTGTTAAATCTTTAGGCAGTCAGAAGGTTTTAATTGATTAATATGTATATGTAAATCCCTGAATTTCTTTCAAGACACAGTCCTGAGAGAACTACAGGTTTTATCAGTGTAAAGAGATGACACTTTAGGTCAGACAATGCATATTAGGTGTGAGGCCTTGTTTAGAATCTGTGTTTTGGTTTGGAGTCAGGCTGGTTTTATTTCTAAAGTAGGAATTTATAAAACGCCACATTAACTGACTATCTATAAGTTTGGTGCTTTTTGAACAAAATAGAATGGTATCTGCAAATACAAATTCATCCCATAGATTTATATGTGTGCACGTGCGTGGTGGGGGGAAAGAGACAGAGGGAGAAAGAGAAAAAGAGAAAGAGAAAGAGAAAGAGAAGGAGAAGGAGAAGGAAAGAGAGAGAGAGAGAAAGAAAACAGAGAGGGGGAGACAGAGAGTGAGAGAGAGACAGAGAGAGAGGGTGTGTGTGTGTGTGTGGGGTGTGAGTGTGTGTGTGTTTGAATGTGTGCGAGAGAGAGAGAGTGATTAAAGATTTAACAGCATCTTAGATTTGTTTATATATCCTCATCAGTTCTGCGACCCTCTGATCTTATAAATTGTGTGTTCTGTGTGCTGCTTTCTCACTTCACCTGATGAAGGGGCTACGGTCCAAAAATTTGTGTTTTCAAATAAACCTACTGGATTATAACATAGTGTTGCGTGATTTATGATCTATTCCAAATGCGGTCTGACCAGGGCCGTATGCAGCCTCAGCAGTGCATCCCTGCTCTTGTATTGTAGCCCACTTGAAATGAATGCAAACATTGCAGTTGCCTTCAAACTACCAATTGAACCTGCAATTTAAGGTTAATAGAATCCTGAACCAGGACTCCCAAGTCACTTTGTGCTTCACATTTTCAAAGCCTTTCCCCATTTAGAAAAGTCGATGCCTCTAATTTTCCTAAAATGCATAACCTCACACTTTCCCACATTGTATTCCATTTGCCACATCTTTGCCCACTCTCCTCACCTGTCTAAGTTCTTCTGCAGCCTCCCCACCTCAACATTACTTGCCCCTCCACTCACCTTTGTGTCATCATACTTAGCAGTAATGCCCTCAGTTCACTCACAACATGAACAGTTGTGCCCCAACACTGACCCCTGTGGAATTCCACCAGTCACTGGCTGGCAGTTTGAAAAATACCCCTTTATCCCCAGAGATAGTAGGAACTGCAGATGCTAGAGAATCTGAGATAACAAGGTATAGAGCTGGATGAACACAGCAGGCCAAGCAGCATCAGAAGAGCAGAAAAGCTGACGTTTCGGGCCTAGACCCTTCCTTTATCCCCACTTTCTGCCACTGCCAGTCAGCCAATCCTCTCTCTATGCCACAACCTTGCTGCAAACACCAAGGGCTCTTATCTTATTTCGTAGCCTCCTTGTCAAAGGCCTTCTGGAAATCCAAACAGATCGTGTCCACTGGCTCCGCTTTGTCTACCTTGCTCATTACGTCCTCAAGGCATTCTAACAGATTTATTAAGCATTACTTCCTCTTGACGAAGCCGTGCTGACTCAGCCCCATTTCACCATGCAATTCCAAGTACTCCACAATCTCATCCTTTAACCACTCACTGGCCTCAATCCTTATGATTATAACTGAACATTAGCCATACCACTTACCCTTAATACTAAGCTCCTGTATTTTTCAGACAAATATACTTTCAGTTCTCTGCCATGGAACATCAGAGGGATTTTCTTGAACTTTTCTATCATGGCCATTGCCATTTGGTGTGTTTCCATTTCCAGGAAAACCTGTGATTGAAACAAGTGTCATTATGAATTATAACTGTAACTAAGTTTTGAAATAGTGGGTTTAGCACCACAGTCAAAATACAAAACGCAGACCTCTGATCAATCTTTCAAAGAATGCGCTTTTAATTAAGATTTATCATCAATCTTAACAGGGATGTATAATTAACACAGTCTTTCAAAGAAAATTTATCTTTGGGCTCCAGATATTCTCTCACTGCTAGTTCATAATTTTCATGTTAAACAGGCCTTCATTTGAATCCTTTAAAGTCCTTGACTTCTGCAATCAATTTTACTTATAACGTTAATGCTATGTGTCTAATGATACTTGAATTTATCAAAGTCACTATATTTAATAACATCAATTGCACTGGAGGTGCTGTAAATCTAACAAAGCATCATCAGTAATATCTCTTCATAATGTGCATCGAGAGAGAATAATTCCCACCTCACTTAAAATGTTTAGACTTGTCCATCATTTTATTTTGCACTGTTCAGTTAAAAGTTTAAAGAATTTGCTTTCAGTTATTCTGCCTACTCGGTTTCAACTTCTTTCAACTCCTGCAATAGCAATGGCATCATACCGCACTAATATAGGCACTCTTTCACTGAATCTATTTCTGTTAAATGATTCATACATACTTTTATGCCTCCAAACCCTGTGTCAGTTTTCTGTTTATGCCTGTGATGTCAATGTTTTAACTCAATGTTTTCATATACATCTATTACTAATGACTCATTATGAATTCAGCACTGGGAGCAGTAAAGCTGCTTCTGTGTTGTTGCAACAGTTAGGGCAGATGAGTTCATCATTGTCTATGGCTGAAAAGTTGCAGCTTAAAAAAAGGAAGTAGCATGGATGGATGAACAAATGAAAACCCTTATACACCAAACCAAACACACTATGTTAGAGAGGAGCTGCATCAAAACAAATCCACCTAAAACAAACTTTAACATATGTATAATTGGATAGACCGTGTACCACTTATTCCATTATTTTCCAACATTTGATGTAACTCAATAAGGTTTCTTCAGCAGCAGCTACCATTTACGACGCTGGTGCACAGCAGCACCGCACCAGCACCATCATTTACAATAAGCAGCTATTCTAAATTGGATAACTGCTACTACTTCATCATTACTGAATCATAATTCCTTCCTAACTAAATTGTGGAAGCATCTGCATGGCAAGGATAGCAGACCACTACCACAACAAACAGGCAGTTAAAAAATCAATCTTGCCAGCGTTGTTTGTATGTCAAAACTTAAAACAAAATTCTGCTTGTGGCTTAGATGGCAGAAAATTGCATTCAAAACCAAATATGAAGTATTAA
>NW_025968178.1:0-25000 GCF_021869965.1 Rhincodon typus
GAGCTAAACAAGTTAGTCCCTTTTCCTTCATTCTTTTTTAAAGTTGGAATCTGAATTTCCAAGTCATGTCCCTCTTCATAGAATATGACAGAAAGGAGTTTTATGGTACTAAGGTCCACAACCGAGTCCGGAAACAATCCAGAATGTTCCTCTTGTTGCATCTTGTACCATAGTTCATTACTCAAGATGAAATCAATTCCCTTATAGGTGTTTGTTTCACTAATCCAAGTACAAGTTCTCTATTTACTAAAGAACTTATCATCCAAGTTTACGTACTGGAACTGGTTTGTAACCTAAAAGGAAGGATGTGGGGCTTTGGAGAGCGCGCCAAAGAAATTTACCAGGTTGTTGCCTGGATAGGAGTGTATCAGCTATAAGGACATGTTGGACAAACTTGGATTGTTTTTGCTGCAGTGTCGATGGCTGTGGAGTGATTTGATTGGAGTATATAAAATTATGACAGGCACGGATAGAGTGGATTGTCAAAGTCATTTTCCTAGGTTGGAAATGTGCAATGCAAATTTTTTTACATCGTGTAGTAGGTGCCTGGAACATGCTGCCAGCAGAGGTGATAGAAGCAGAAATTATTGCAACGTTTAAGAGGCATTTAGATAAACACATGGACAGGCAGGTAATAGAGCGATACAGATCATGTGCAGGCAGATGGAATTAGTTTAGAATGGCATCATGGTCAGCATAGACATGGTGGGCAAAGGTCCTGTTCCTGTGCTGTACTGTTGTATGTTCTAACCTTGATATAGACCTCCAATTAATATTTTCTCCTTTCTTAACCCATCTAGAAGTCACATGGTATCATCAGTGACTGACTTTCTCTAGTACCTCCTTACATTGTTATTGGATTATCTACCTGATTTGAAGCATAAGGTAATATCCCTTCTTTTAAAATAAAACATTCTGAACCTTCTGAATTCACTGCATAATCAAAAAGCATTTTCTTTATTGTCAGAGACTCACCACTTTCTTCATTTGTTCTAAGGAAACATATTCTCTTTGTATCACAGCTACCATTGTAGCATCCATTTCCTTTCCTGAGGCCTCCTTTTCTGAAGATTCCTTCAGAGTTCCTATTATTACACTTGGTCTGGCATTTAATTTCCAGCACATCTTCAGTATGTTGTGTTATTGCAACGGATTTGTGTTATTTTCTATCAAATTTTAGTTCTGATATTTTCAACTTTATTACTTTTCCCTTGTTCTCTTTATTCCTTAAAACTGGTACTTCTTCCATCACGAAGTTTTCTATTCACCCGGTTTCCTTGTAGATTCTCATATGATCACCTCTGCACAGGTATGAGAGAGCTATCATAAGTATCTGACAGACGTGCTGCTTTTTGGACCTTTGAGTCTTGATGCTCAGCCAAGTAAATTTTTAGTTTTACAGGAATGCTATTTCTTCATTCTTCCATAATCATGAATTCTCTTATTTTCTCAAATAAAAATCCCATTTCACCAAAAGAATTGATCCTACAACATTTCTTTCTTGCAAAGTTTTACTATTGTCTGATGAAGTTTGTTTCTTGAAGCCCTACATTTTAATTGATAAGCTTCAGGGACAACCTCATAAGCATTGAGTACTTTTTTCAAACAGTTTCATAGTCGGCAGATTGTTCTTCTGGAAAATTAGCATTTATGACCATAGCTGTACCTGTCAAAACAAACTATAACATTAAGGTCCGCACATCTGCGTAGCTGCTTTTTCAAATGAGGCAAAATGTCTTACGATTCCATCCTCAGTAAATATAGGAACAAAGTGTAGATTTTTAGTGAAATCAAATTCCTCAACGGAATCACAATCACTCTCTGACAAATATCTTTTCTTTCTTTTATTCTACGTCGTTTTGTTGTCTGATTTCCTTCTCTGGAGTTTAAGCTTTTTAAAATTCTGTTTCACATCCCATTATTCTTTGCTTTTCATCTCTTTTACCTTTACTGTTTTATTCCTTCCTCTTCTTTCCAAATTTAAGATGTATTCCCAATTCTTCCTTTCTCTGTCCAGTCTTTCCATTTCTCTTTGCTTCCAATTGAAGTCTTTCTTATTTCTTCCCTTCTAAATCAAAGTTCTTTTCATTTTTAACTGTGTTTCATCTAATTCTATCCGTGATATCTCCACTTCCTTCAAATTCAAACTGTTTAGTTACTTAAGTACCTTATCTTTGGAAGATCTTGCTTTTATCTACACCTTCAATGCATCTGCTAATTTTCTCAATTTAGCTTTAGTTAAGTATTTCACTGTTACATCTTCTACCTCCAGAAAAATCTTAGCAACATTCACAGCCGGTCTGAAGATCCAGTCTGTACACCAAACTTCACAGCACTCCAGTTTTATGTCCACAAACTTTCACATCCCTATTTCTTTAAAACAAGCAGGTAACACCTTTTAAATTCAATTAATTCAAATCCCAGTCAACAGACTGCACTTACTGTGATCTCAGCTAATGGTGCTACTGGACAAGTCAGATCGTAGAATTAAATCTGGTCATATTTTTACTGTTCAGTTAATTATTCTGGCAGTTAATCTCTGAAGACATCACAAATTGCTGAATTTTTTTTGTTTAATATCTCTGCTCCATTAAGAGAATGAAAGGAGAATGTCAAACTCCGTTAGCAACATCTAAAACACACAGCAAAACACAGTTTCAAGCCATTGCCCAAGTCAATCCATTACACATTCTCTCAACTAGAGAAATTAATCCCCATGCCTTGACTCTTTAGGACTTTACTTAACTGACTCCTGCTGGAAAAGGTTCAGTTATTGAAGAGAAAACTCTCTACCTCAAAAAGCAAATTCAGCATCCAAAGCAGATACACAGTATGTGTACATTTTTTCAGTCTGATGGTATTGGATGTACATTTAGTTTCAAATATAAAACTCAAGACTGTACAATAGCACTGCAATCTGAAAGCAGGATTCCAGAGAAGATCAGGCCTACGCTGACTTTGCCTAGAAATGTTCGAAGCTGAAATTCAGAATCTGAACTTTTGCCTTTCTGACTTCTAATTAGGTCTTTAACACCTAATATCAGCTTTGGTGGAGAAATAAGAAGCATCATATCCAAGGTTACACTGCCACTAATGTAACCATCTGTTAAATTTGGTAGGTGCTGACAAGAAACCAAACAGAAATGTTTTGCTGAAGATTTGAGCAGTTTCTGTATAAATGCCATGTAAATTGCCATATAAATCTATTAGATACACACTTTCGAAGCTTAGGCCTGTTACTCCACTGTACATAGTACCTGGAAAACTTGTCCATCAGATCTTTGAATTTTTCATTCAATTTAAGAGTTTCAAACTTAATGATTAAGCTTAAATGCTTAAGCTTTCAATCCATATTATTTTTTGTGACACGTGGATTTTCCTGCCAAGCTGTACTGAATCTTACTCATTAGAAATTTGGTGATATTTGAATAAAACCTATAAAATAACCATTTCAATCCTCCTTCCATCTAGCAAAAATTTTATCAATTCCCAATCACTTGAAACATATTCAGTGTTATCTTGCATATTACCGGAAATGGTACAAGTATTGAATTGGTGGTAAACAATGAGACTGAAGGATTTTTAGAAATCTCCAATTCCCTGCTAGCTCTTTTGGGTGATATTCTGGTCCAACGGAACAATATTTCATTCTGACAGTTCCCAGGTTGGAGCATGCCCGAGTTATAATGCCAATCTTTTGAATTTTGCTCAATGCCTCTCAAATATAGATAATTTACCATTTTGGAAATCTGCAGGAGAACCACCCTATTTAAATTGGGTGGTATGGTAGCTGAGTTATTAGCATTGCTGCCTCACAGTGCTAGGGACTCGGGTACAATTCCAGCCTTGGGTGACTGCGTGGAGTTTACACATCCTCCCATTATCCGCATGGGTTGCTGCCAGGTGCTCTAGTTTCCTCCTACAATCTAAAGATGTGCATGTTAAGTGAATTAATGTTAAATTGTCCACAGTGACCCAGGAATGTGAAGACTGAGTGGTTAGCCATGGTAAATACGGGGTTACAAGGACGGGGTACGGGACTGGGCCTGGATCTGGGTGGGACACTCCTCAAAGGGCCAATGCAGACATTGCCGAATGGCCTCTTTCTGCACTGTAGGGATTCTGTGTATGATACAGTAATCCAGCTGTTCTTCAGCCAGTATCAAAGGCACTCCAAACTGTTAAGAAAAGAACGGTCACCTGGCAAATGCTATCTATATTATTCCTTAGATATGGCTATAATGCAAGCTAAGTTTAAAAAGTGTAGATATGGTAAATGTTATCCAAAACATCTCATTCAATACCAACTTCACTACAGAACTACCCATGAGTTCATTTTATTTTCTACTCACCAAAATATTTGAAATACACTCAGAGCTATTGGGAGCTTTGCACTGTACAAATTCTCCTTAGAGAAAAGATGTCTTGTACATCAGTAATGAAATAAATTGCATATTCTCAAAGGAAATAGACCTAAGGCACTATCTTATGCAGGAATCTTGAATGTAGTGTTTTTTTTCTGGCATCCCACTAAGATGATATGACTTTTCAACAGCTGATCCACACATATTTATTAGGTTTCTATTTCAATGCTAGGAAAATAATTTTAAGTATGGGGGCTCCTGACTTACAAATGCTCACACTTACAAACATGATTTTACACAGTGCGTAATTTTAAATATCCAACATACAAACATTTCCTGCCCTTACTAACGACTGCTTTACATTATCCTGCATGCAGTATAATATAAAGTTGTCTTGAGAATGGACTCAAGAACAGAACCTATTCGCACCTCAGGGAGTGCACGTACTCGGCTACGTATCATATGAAGTTATAGGCAGCCTCAGTTTAAGTGACAGGATCAGATCACAATCAGATTGGAAAGTATTCTTCCACAAATCGTATAAATGTGCACTATGCTCATATATCTCTGTATCCTCATCAAACCAGGTCTGGCAGTTAACTAAAGAAAAATTAGAC
This sequence comes from Rhincodon typus, assembly GCF_021869965.1. Lineage (NCBI taxonomy): Eukaryota > Metazoa > Chordata > Chondrichthyes > Orectolobiformes > Rhincodontidae > Rhincodon > Rhincodon typus. Next base: position 4,982 of record NW_025968178.1, read on the forward strand.
ACGCAAGCATGTTATCAATCAGCCATAACCAATGATACTATGCACTGAATAAATCTCACCATTTATTATCCTTTAGAAAAACCTATACTTTATACAGCATCTTAAAGTCTCCCAAGGCCCTTTGCACAGAATTATGAAATAAGGACACATTAGGAAATGCTCAGACAAATATTGAACGTTTGATCAAAAGAAGCAGATTGAAGGGACTTGCTTTAGAGCAGAGACATAGTGAGGTTTAGTAAAAAGAACTCAGGGCCTTGGAAGCCGAAGACATAGCCAGCAATGGTCAAGCAATGAAAATTGCAGATTCTCAATAGGTTATCAACATTAAAAAGTAAACATTCATAATAAAAGTGAGTTTGGACAACAATGTAAGCAGATGTTCCATTCATTTCTGTGATAAATCACCTTCATGCTATAACACAATGCATTCCTCTGGACTGCTATTCATATCTTCTAATATCATCAGGATATATAACTTCTACTTGTTTCCTATTATCCAACTGCTATTATCAGGAAACAGATTAACTAAGGATAAAAATTTAACTCAGAAAATCATCCTCTTTTCTAGCCCATGGCTTTAACGTCAAGGTTTTGAAAACCAATCGGGTAAATGTTGCAAAACGTGTTCAGAACAATGTGTAACTTTTAAGCTTAATTTATATTTTATGTTATCTGTTAAGAGGCAGGAGTCTCAGTGCTAGTTTCTTTTTAAAGAAAAGATTTGTTCTTTTGGGCTTGCTGATAAGAATTCTGAAGGCCTACTTGTTTACATGCACTTTATTGAAACTTTGCAACCTCATGAAGTGAAGAGATGGGGTTTAGTAGTCTCATGAATAAAAGCAAAAAAATCTATACTGTTGCCTAGTGACAGCAGTCCAAGGACATAGGGAGACAGAAAAGTCTAGAAGTCATATCAGTATGTGAAAGAAAGAGAGTGAGTGAGTGGATGTAGGAATGCTAAACTTGAATCAGAAATCCTGCAAACTTATTGGAGACTAAGTGTATGGAACTTGTGTTAACTCTGAAGTTAGGAGTAACAGTGAGTTTAGTGCACAGTTTGTTTTAGTGTCTAGGAAGAGAGGCAGCTGAAGCAAAAGCATCCAGTGTATGCACAGAAATACCTTAGGACGAAACAAGTTGCAGCTTGTGCAAGATGTCTCAATGTGGAGATAGCTGTAAATCTTCACTAAGGTTTTGAAATTTGTATTGATAAAACAATTAGAGTGAATCTGAATGCTTTTCTGGCATTCGCAATGAAATCCTTCCAATCCTTTTGTCTACTTTAATCTAGTTCACTTTTTTTCTTGTTTGAAAAATGTTTTATTCTCTGAAAAGTACACTGGAAAACTTCTAAATGCATTCAGCAACAGTTCTCCACAAGTTTTAAAAAAAACATTACGGTCTACTAAGCCAGTTTTCACCCTAGGATTTGACTGGTCCAGTATTAGCATCAGCTAAGATAAGACCAATGCGAAGGCTCATCCAGAATCAAATATAATTGAGTTTAAGATTGATCTGTGAATCCTTAAAAAAACCACTATATGGCTGGGCATAAGAAAAGGCAGTGCTGTGAAGTATATTACACAGGTTAGAATTTTAAAATGGTTTTGATTGTTGTCAATTACTCGAATAATATTATTAAAGAGTTTAGCCAACATTTACAATTAAAAAGAAAGAAACATGTAACTTAGGTATCACGGCTAGAATTACCTAATATTCAGACGCAAATGAACAAACCTTGGAGAGGGATAAAAGAAAAATGAACAAAAAGATGAATTAGAAAGAGGAAAAAGCAAAGGAAACAGAAATTAAGCCTGAACAGTTGAACTCGAGAGAGAGAGAGAGAGAGAGAGAGAGAGAGACAAAGACAGAAAGAAATTAGACAATTCGATTTGGCTGAAGAAAATATCAGAATAAAGGAAAAATGAAGAGGTAGCAGCTCAGAGGATGATACTGATTCCACCCAGGGTCAATATATTTTCATTCAAAATGAATGATCCAAAGAAATATAATCAGATAAAAGCTCAAATTTGATGCTATGGATATTCAAAGAAATATGAGTAGTTTAGAAATAAAACAATTTATATGTTCAGCTTATCACCCGCAGTTGCAAAAAGCATCAGAAAGATGGCATCAAATGTTAAACACCTTGATTACAACCTACTGTCCTACTGGAATGATTGAGATAAAGGAATCCTCTTGTTATTGTTTACATTAGGAATGTCCCTAATGGGTCCATAGGATACCGTTATTTTAAACTGATATATGGGCATCAGGTGAAAGGACCTTTGAAATTAATGAAACAAGGGTTTATAAACCAAAGTTAAGAGATTATCCAACCTGCACACCAAATTTCCAGGGATATTTAACTAAAATGGGGAGTTGTCAAAAAGGCATTTGGAAGTTGCTTAGCAAACAATGAAAACTAGACAAGATAAAAGACGGCAACGCACAAAAGTTTTGTCACTGGAGCTGAGATGTCAGTTTTGTTACCTGTCTCTGATGAATCATTAAAAGCAATATTCGCTGGATCTCATTCAATCAAAACAAAACTAAATTAGGTGAAGCATGTGATGAGCATGCCTGAGAGTAGGGGGAAAAAAATCAGTGAGTGTGACATGTTAGTATGTTAAAGTAACACTATGACTAGGAGGATAGTCAGCAGTGGAGTGCATTTACAGCACTGAAAGTAGTAGAGAGGGAGATAAAGATACCACGGGAATCAAGAACATAGCGGAAATTGAAAATTCTGAAGTCCACCCTACTGTCTCCAGATTCTGCACCTGTGATCTAGGAACGAAAATCAGGACCTTCTATTAATTGTACTCATTTTAGCTATAGAAGATACCTGGTAAGTGGGCTCAGGGAAAATAAAATTACGCAGGTGTTTCACACACTAGTACAAGTCTTTTTTTGTTAAAATATTTGAGTTTAAAAGAAATATAGAACAGTTCAGGAAATCTGCCCACAAAATTTCTTCATAACATTTCTCTGCCTTGAGCACAGAATACTTCCAAGCACACCAAAGTCCCTGAAACTGACAGCAATCAACAATTATGCCCAAAGGGGAATTGGGAGCTTGTGCAAAACTTTGAAAGGTGTATTTACATTAATTTACAGTTCTTGTAACAAGTTACCTAGTTTGATAGCATGTTTGCCATTCTATCTATTTCAACAGATATTAAAGGTCTGTAACACTATTCAAAGACATGTAGAGTTGTCCTATGCCTTGGCTAATGATCAGTTTTCTTTTGATCAAAGAAGTGAAACAGTAATTCATCTCACATATATATTTATGAGATCCCATTCTGCATTTGCTTACGCAGCAAGTCACCAAACTTTTGAAGTAATTTATTGTATGTGAAACTTTTGTACTTCAGATATGAATTAGATATCAATCTAAATTTGTTATTCTTGATAATTATATAGGAACTGAAATAGAAATGTAAAGAACTGGAAGTGACAAGTGGACCAAGCATAAGGATTTTAATCTTTAAGTGGATGAAGCCCAGTGGGTATATTCTCCAGCCAGCATTATGACAGGCAGCACGATGACTATTTTTTTTTAAAAAGAACTATCATGCACCAGTTTCCTTCAAACTAGCACTGTTGAGAATTTAAATATTTCCCATCCCAGCTTCCTGCCAGTTCCTCCATATCACCCAAATATGATGGCTTGAGATACCAAGCTAAATAGTAAACAGAATCACCAGCCAAGCAAAAGATCACCATTAAATACAATGTTTTAACAATGGTAACGCTGAGATTTGAAGGAGAACAACTTTCTTACACATGAAGAAGTCTCAACCATATAACGACACAAGACAAACTTCTAGTCAGAGGTTTACAGACATATTAAAAGCTCCTTGCTCACGTTTATTTTCTATATTAATAGATATTCTTAAGCATTTTCATAGGACATGTCAAACTGAAATTTTGCACAGAGTGCAACTGATTTGTAGGTTTTATGCTTTAATCTTTTTATTAACAAACACATGACACAGCCTGCATGTAAAGTATGAATTTTAAGTTTCTCCCATTGCTTCATTCTCATGATGGAGGAGCAGCCCATTAACATGAACGTTGACTACTCTATTTCGAAAATGTTCATGTGATTGGAGTCTTGGCTTAGTATGTTCTCCAAGGTTGCTCTTGTCTAAAGAGAATGAATTCCTCCATGGCGTAGTCCTTCCCCATCTCTCGGATCTCCTCAGCCCTATATCTTCCAAGGTGTCCGAACTCCAATAATTCCACATCTTGAGCATTCCAATTTTAATTGCCCCTTCAGCTGCCCACTCCTTAAGGACTAGAATTTTCTCCCTACACACCTTGTTACTTCACTACTTTGTTTTTTATTAACCCCCCCTCCCTTTAAGACCTACTTGATTTGACTAAGTTTTTGTTTACTTGTCCTATCACCTTATGTCTTGCGTTGTGAAAACATATAAATGTAAACTGTTTCTGTTGGAGCCAGCTTGAGTACCCATTTGAATAAATTTGCTGACATGAGATCAAACAGAATAAAACGTAATCCTTTACAATAAAAACAGCACAGCACCGAACAGACCCTTTGACCCACCTAGTCTGCGCCCAGCACAATATCTTCCTAAACTAATCCAACCTGCTTGCACATGGTCCATATTCCTCCATACCCTCCTGTTCACGTGTCTAAATACCTCTTAAATATTGCTATCAGATTTGCTTCTTCCACCTCCCTTGACAATGCCTTCCAGGCAACTATCACCCAGTGTAAAAAACTTGCCTTGCACATCTCCTTTAATAAGTTTTCCCCTCTCACTTAAAAACTACACATACCAGAATTTGACATTTCCACCCTGGGGGAAAGACTCAGACAATCTAGCCAAATCATGCCTCTCAACTATATACATTTCCATCAGGTCGCCCCTCAGCCTCCATCATTTTGGCAAAAACAATCCAAATTTATCCAATTTATTTTTCCTTACAGCCAATAAACTCCAACCCAGGCAACAACTTGGTAAATCTTTTTTGCATTCCCTCCAAATCCTTCCTATAGTGTTGTGACCAGAACTGCACACAATACTCAAATGTGGCCTAACTAAAATTTTGACACAGCTGCAATGTGACCTGCTAACTTTTATTATCAATGCCCCAACCAATGAAGGCAAGCATGTCTTATGCTTCTTTACCACCTTATTCACTTGTGTTCCACTTTCATGGAACTATGGACTTACATGCCAAGATCACTCTGTGTATCAATGCTCCTAAGGGTCCTGCCATTTATTGTAAACTTTCTTCTTGTGTTTGATCTGCCAATTTGCATCACCTCACACTTGCCTAGATCAAGCTCCATCTGTTAATTCTTCACCCAACTTTCCAACTGATCTATATCCTACTATATCCCTTGATAACTTTCCTCACTATCCACAACTGCACCAATCTTCTGCAAAACATACTAATCAGACCATCATCTGCATCCAAATCGTTTATATATAAATTTATTATCCAATACCTATGGGATCAGGAGTGCGCCGATTGTTCAGATATTCCAGATAATCAAGACATTAATAATGCAAAAACACACACTAAATAATAGAAGTGTAATACAACAGGTATACACATCATTGTTATATTTTACAGCATACAACACTTAAATAATAATGCAACATTGCCAGAAATAAAACTTACCAGCAGTGAGCCTTCTCACTCGCACCCTTAACTGAGTCGGACATCACCAAAGATCACGGTATTTGAGAAGAAATTGACTCGAAATTGAATGAACTGTTGATATTTCATGAGGCCATTTGATTGAACAAATATATTTATATTGAGACAAATAAACCTTTAAAACTATAATAACTGGACATAATAATACAGTAAACATCACTCTGTTTGAGGTGTATAATTTTTGCCAGTTTATCAGGAGTGCCAGTTCATAAGATGCTGGTTAAAACAATGTTTGTTATATTATGAACACAGAGGTCCCAGCACTGACCGCTAGTCAGAAAACAGCCCTTCACAATTACCCTCTGTCTGCTATGATCTTATCTATCCAGTCATAGCCAGAGAGTCTCCTACAGTGACTTCCCTTCCAATTCAACACCATTAATTGTTATGGAGCTTGACCGCACATGAATCTTCATGTTATAAGCCCTCACCCATCAACAAAAATTCATTTGCCAAAAATTCCTAGATTCAACCCCCAACACCATTATCCTCACACCCTAACCCCCTCCAATGGGTTGCTAAAATTATGGGATACTTCTAGAAATGGAATTCACTCTTAAATGTAGCTCATCACTCCACAATGCTACTTCAATAACTCTTTTAAAGTTACCAGCCCCACTACTAAATACACAATCTTCAACACAACTTTCTTTCACTGCAGATTTATTGGACCCAATCAACAGAATTTCAAAGCATTTCTCAGCAATTCAATTTCCTTCCACTCTCCTCTTCTGTTTTTAAAGTTGTGTTCCAAACTCGCCTGATGCAACACACACCTATTTCAGTGAATTCATACTACGTAGATTAACAAAGCATTTTAGTTCATACATTCCTTACAATGAACATTGTGATGTGTAATTAATTTTATGCAGATAATTATCAGGATCATCCACAAGATGGACTGCGAAGTATTTAAGAGGTGGCAGGAAGATTTCACAGCAAAGAATGGGAGGGGGAAAAAGAGTTTTCAAGGCCAATGTCAAGCCAGCAAGGCTCAGGAAATGTCATGTAGCAGCTAAAGGCAAGGTATTCAAAGCTTAAAACAGGACACTGAAGGTGGAAAGAGAGATCATTCAGAAACTAAGAAGCTGGAGCAACAAGAATTCGTAGTTGAGAACATATGCAAAATCTGTTTGAAGGGAATTCAGCCAGCCAGCAAGAAACATTGTAAATTCTTGGGCAGACTTTTAAGCTTAATTTTTTAAATCTCATTTTCTGAAAAGTGAAAGAAATTTTAAAAATGTAGTGCCACATAACTCCTTCAAACATCTATGCAGTAATCTGTACAAAATTAAGTCAGATTGAAAATGGAGAAATTACTGTCACAATGCCATCTATAGAGAACACAGGTTGGAGGTCTTCATAAGAAATGTAGAATTTAATAGTGATAGGACAGAATATATTTAACAACCTGCAGTTAACTAGGAGACACAGATAATTTGCAAATAAAATCAATTCATTTAAAATAATATTTCAACTTGCGCTTTGTATCTAATTATAAAGGAATGTATAAATAAGAGAATAAAAGAAATGTTAAGTCAAATGATATCTGGAACAAAGTGCTGAATAAATGCTTCAATAATTTTTTTTCATAGATCTATTAAATAATTACTGCCAGGTGCTCAGTGCACTTTAACCAACAGTTATAAAATTATGGTTTTGTTAAAACCAATTGCAGCAGTTCAGGACAGGAGCTCACCATTGCCTTCTCAAGGACAAGTAGAGATAGGCAATAAATGCTGGCCCAGCCAGCAATGCCCACAGCCCATGAGTGAATAACGTAACATTCTACAGTTTTCAGCAACACTTCCTGAACAATTACAGAACTTTTCCATAAACAGGATTTGGAAGTCTTCCACTTATTATGAAAAAGACAGAAAGGATTTGTATTTTAAAAAGTGACGAAGGAACAATGGGGGAGAAACTGAAGAATAAGAAAACAAAAACCTAGTCATTTCTCCTCTCACATATATTGTGTGCAAGTACATTTTGTGAAAATTGGTCATGAATAATTTCAAGACAACCTATTAGAGGCCACGAAAGTACAGCTTCAATTGCCAAATTGAACAAGGGCAGAAAAGGAAAACCACAGAACTTCATGATTCTGTCACAATGAGTACTAAGTAGCATTGATTTCTTTATTTAAGGATATAACTGCATTAGAAGCATTTCAGGTAAGATTCACTCAATTGATTCCTGAAATGAAGGGGCTATCTTATAAGGAAAAGATGGACCTTTATCATTGTATAATTTCAAGGTTGCATAAGTGATTATTCAATAACAAGGGAATCAAGGGTTATAGGGCTGAGACAGTAAAGTAGAGTCAATACCACAACTTTATCAAATGGTAGACTAGAGGGGTCAACTTCTGTTCCAATTTCATGTGGTCCTATGTGATCACATATCTTTTCTAAACTAGCCTTTCTATAATTTGGCTGCATACTACGCAGCAAGTAGTACCAAAACTGTCAAGAAAAATACATTATTTTCAGTTCTTGTGAAATACATTCCCACCTGTATGTGTAAGGATATCTACGATCGCACATATTATTGCTATCAAATAATAACTTTGACAATGAATAAAGTATATATTATTTTGATGTTATTAAAAACATCACATTTTCCATAATCATTGGGAACAGTAAAATATGATTTAATATAAAAACAGATATTAAGATTATTGGACACATTATTATAAATGTTTGGAATGCCAGTAGAATCCAGCCCTTGCAACAACATACCAAAGATTTAGCAATGCACCATTTATTTCCATCAACAATGCTTAGACCTATTGTCTGAAATTAAGTGAGACACTGTTGTATGCATACTTCATTGATTATTTTTACGGGAAGGTAATAATCACTTACCTTTGTTGATGGATTCAGTTTTACCACTAACTTGCCAATCAATGCGATAAATTGTCGAGATTGGCTCCTCAACAGTCCATGGGGTTAACACTCCAAGCATTTAAGTTTTAGAAGCCAAATGCTTATGAAGCAAACTTTAAAGATTCAGGGACAAATACAGTTCAACTTGATTTGGGTTTATGCTAAAACCTCATAATAGAATATAAATGTTTCATGGTAAATTGAAATTCACAACTGCATTACCATTACATTTGTAAACCATGAGACGTAATTAGGGTGGCAGAAATCCAGATGCCAGCCACCCAGTTTTTGTCTTAAATGTATGACTGACTGCTTTCGCAAAGTTTTGGTTATTTACAATACATTTCTCCCATTGCCCATGAATTTGCAAGGCAAAACAAGGAAAGCAATACCCATGGATCCTGTTGCAACTGAAACTACTGTTCCTCATAAGCAGGTAAACCTATGCTAAGGAGCACAGGGAAGAAACACCATCAGTGGAGATGCAAGACTGATAGGAGGTTAAAGAGAGAAGGTAGGAGTAAAAGAGAGTTTGAACAGGGGGAAAAAAAAAAGACAGTAATATAAACTGTCAAAAAGCCAAATACGCCAGATTTTATTTTGAACACCAAATCTCAAATGGTGGCAGCGTTGAAAATGATTTCTGCTACCACTTGACAGAACAGAAAAAATGTTTAAATGGGTGATGCCACCTATATGAAAATATGACTATAAAGTCAGGAAATATGGTTAAATACTGACCACGCAATAAAAATAAAATCATCTCTTAAAACAGATCCAAAAAGTAGTGACTTAGAAAACGTCATAAGGCTTTCTGTATTTCTAACCTAGACTGATTTAATAGTGATGTTGCATTACTCAAAACTTGAACAAAATGAGGTTCAAGTTCACAGTCAGGACTGTGCAGAAGCTAAATCTAGCTGAAATACTATGGTGAGCCCAAAATTCAATAAGAGCTTAATTTATATGGAAACATGTGCATTGAAAGAAAAGACTGCGTAGAAAGTAGATTTAACTGCATCACATTTTTGAAAAATGCATCAGAAGCAAAGATTATCCAGAAAGTCATCTGGGAGAACCTTAAAACCAAATGATGTTTTCCAAGTCCAAGAAAAGCTGTAGCTGTTATAGTTTTTTTATTAAGCAATTCTTAAAGAAGTTAGAGGTCACTCACCTGTACAGAATGAATGGTTAGATCACACAGCGAGCACAAGTGGGGGAACACTGCTGGCAAGAAACCATGGTAATCGTTTATGTTGTTCAATGAAGGAGATCCTCGTTTTCTCTCAAAGAGAGACCTCTCATGTGTACGAGGAGAAGGAAGATGAGCAGCTCTTCCATAATCAGAATCAAATTTATTGAAATTGTGTGAGGGCTCAGAGAGGCACATTTCCTCTCTGGAGAAGTCATCACTGCCTCTTAATCGCTCACGTTCATAGTCCTTCCGGTCATACCTAGCACTTGAGTCTCGAGAAGAATGACCGTGACTATATTCAACTATTGAGTCAAGACTGGAGTCACGACTTGCATAATTACGTTTCCTAAAGTGTCTTTCTTCCTCCCAGTCATCATGAGAGGCTCTGTAGGAGCGGTCATGTCGTGGAGAACCGTCACCTCTGTTGTATTTTGAAGCTGTTCCTTCATTAGCTCTTCTCCTCTTTATCTCCGTAAGAATTTCTGGCAAGGATTCGGGTGTAAGCTTATCTTCAGGGTAGTGGCTCAGTTCATCCAAATCCCTGGATGAAAGACCAAATGCAGCTAGAATGTTACTGGCCCTGTCTGCATCAATCTGTTTCTGAACAGCATGAGATTGTGGATTCTGGTTTCTAACTCCAAACAAGGAAGGCAAGCTACTGCTAGCAGTATCGCTGTATCGTGACGGCCCACCAGCTGTTGACATCAAACCTTTAGATCTTTGTCCCACACCTTGCGGGCCAAAGTTCTGACCCGATCCTGCAACTTGTAAGCCAAAGTTCTGACCCTGTCCTGCACCATGAAGGCCATAATTCTGACCCTGTCCAGAATTTATTAAGCCAGCCAAGTGTGGATTCTGGCACAATGTCCCAAGAGCTGCCTGGATATTCAGAGGTGGACCTGCAGCGAGACCTCCAGCATCTGCATCGTGAAAACGACTCTTCCTCTTAGTACGCATTTGATTGCTCTGGCCTCTGCCAAAACTTGCCATTGTGGCACAAGAGAGAGTGTCTATTTCAATACCGGTCAAAGCAGGCTAGAAGTTCTTTCTTGGTTAGTAGGAGTTCTAAAAAGGTTGTTTCTCTGTCTAATTTGGTCTAAAAGATGGACGATTTCATAAACTACAGGGATGTAATTTCTCCAAGAATTTTGTCAGGCTGAAAGTTAAAAGAAAAACATTAGATCCAAGAATACGAAAGAATCGCAAGGATAGAGATTAGAGTCAGCTTCAAGTTCTAAAATTCAAAAATGATCTGTAGGAAGTAAGCAGCTTAAAATAGAATTCAGTTCAATATTTATACAGATGTCCTTGCTTAAAGTTGTGGTTATGCTCCTGAAAATCGTGACTTAAAGTGAAATGACTAAGTGTATAGGCTCTCATCGGAATCAATGTCAAAGTCAGAGTAAAGTTCCTTTGGACATTTATTGCCCTGAAGAAAACAATATTCAAGTTGAAATACTGACCACACTGTACACTCGTGCTGAAATAACTTCAAAATAAAATTACTAACTCTAAAAGAAATACAGAATTGTACACACCCTGTACAACAGATTATTAATACTTTTAAAAACACACTCACCTGTAGTTTTAAGATTGATCAACCTCCATCTAGTGGCAGACAGCAGTCAGTGCAGGGAGCTGCACTGACTAACCTCAGCCATTTGATGGAGCCTTTTGGTACAGGTTTGGGACCATAGTCAGAAGTGCACAGCCTCAATGAACACAGGGAGACCAGAAAAAGACGCAAAGTCGGTTCTTTTTTGTGTGTGGGGTGGGGGTGGGAGCAAGGACACGTGAGCTATAGGAAAATAACTCCAGGGGCAAAGCCAGGCTAGCTAGACTGGGAATGTGAACATAGCATGGAGAAGCAGGCCTTAATATAATGTGAAAGAGAAGCAGTGCAACTTTAAGCGTGAACTTCCTGCATAGCTTTACATGACGAAATTTATGGTGTAACCCAATTTTAGATTCTTAAAATTAGAATTTAAGAATGATTCTATGAAACTTACCTTAAAGAAGGCAAAAATGCGATCAAGGGCAGAGCAATATGAACAGAAGTATATACAATGTGCAATGGTGTACAAGCAACATCAATAGATCAAATGCAAGTTACTCTAAATATAGAAATAAAAGGTTTTAAATGCTCCATCTAGTAGAAATATGACAGTGGTATTCAAGTTTTTCATATTCCAGGGCTTTCAGCGACTGCTCTGATCAATTAAAATTAACTTCTGAACTGTGTCATTCTGGACCTACAGAGTGGGTTATCAAGCATGTAAAGTACATTAATTTGATGTAGAAAAGATTATAGGTAATACTTCAACATTGGCATTTATTGCACAGTGAGCTTAAAAGCATAGATGTGAAAAATATATAAACTTCAACATGTGTCATGTAAACCAGTTTTTGATGACAACACAATTAATCCTTACTCAATTTGCGAGGCAAGTTTGTTCAGAAATAATTTCAATATCTGTGTTTTCCCTAACACCAACTCAGAAACCTTTGCCATTTGCTTGTTTCTTCAAAGAACTGGGTAAATGCATAATAGTTTATATTAAGAGAAAATAAGGAGTTACACATGAAAAGACTAGAGACCAAAAAAAATGAAGATATATATTCCAATGGCTTTACAGAATTCCCACTGTAGAGTACATTCACTTTCAAGCAACAGAATCGGTTTATTCAAAGTAGTTTTAAAGTCTCTATATAATTGCAATCTTCAAACAGTAAGTTACCAGGTGTCATGTCCATAGAAGATAACATATTTCTAAGTTCAACCAGTTGGGCTTTGATTCCAAACAAAATCTAGTATGTAGATGTGAGGCAAAAGGTGACAAGATGCATGAGTGCTGGGCCGAATCTGTAAGAACAGGTGAGATTTTCATTGAAAATATAACAAAAGGTATCAGGCACTAGAACAATGAACATAAATTAAGTGATTGTGATTGGGAAAATCAAGAGGATTCATGATTTGGAGTAGGAGGTCAATATGGAAGTACTATCAACAAAACTACTAGCAGTAGAACACATTATGAAGACATGAATGTAAAATTCTTCTAATGCACATTAGTGATGTAAAATTTAGATTATTTGTGGGCTCAATACATTCAAGGGAATATTAATGTACTGGGAAGGTTTCCAGAAAAGAGTAAGGCAGATAATTCCAGGACAGTCAAAAGTGAGTTAGAAAGATCTAAATATTTGTTTTCACTTGACAAAAGTTAAGACAAAATCATTTTTAAAATAAATACAAGAATTAAATGAAACAGATACAAGTAGGATATTTAACCTATACTAACAGCAATTACCTAAAAATACAGTCTCAAGCAAGATACAAGACTAGTAAGATTCGATTCCTTCATGCAGAAGGGTGGAAACATGATTTTCATTTCCAGATGTTTTGATTAGTTTCTTTAAAAATAGCTAAGCACAGATGAAGCGAATCAATACTAAGTTGAACATGGACCATGCATATCAGAAACGGTCATGCTTAAAAATACCCAACCTTGTACACTGCATGATAGATGAACACATAAGCAACCGGGATTGAGGTCCTTGATAATGAGAAAGACCTCAGGAGATTAAACTGACCAGGTGACATGCGTGATACAATGTTAACGGAAGGAACATGCCTGATATCCTTTATTATCTCATATTTTCTAATGTTACCATGGTCATTGATGTGTTCTTAAAAGGTGCTTTTACATCAAGACTTTTAGGTTGAATTGGGAAAGAGCAGTCCCTGTGCCGAATCTCTGAATTTACACCGCAAAAAATCAGTTCTCTTGCCCCAATTGCAGAGTCTCATACAACCCAATTTAAGCAATTATGAATATTCAAAGTACAAAAAACAGCAACACAGTACTGGACACACCAACTGATCCGATGGGAGGAATGTGCATTTCATACTGAACTGAATAACTGTGCTCCTTTCGTAAAGATTGCACATTAACTTTCCAGTCAATGCAAACAATAGTCATTGCAATTTGAAGTAACATTCATTGTTTAGTTCAGAATGTGTAATATTTTCAGCTTCAAATCAATTAAGTTTATTTCAACATCTTGATATATTCAAAATGTCTGCTGTGTTGCCTACAAAATAGTGACTGCACTTCAAGAGTAAATCTGTTGGTTGAAAACAAATTTCTTTACTTGAGGTTACAGCAAAACAATGATGAGAAGTATTTTATTTACATAGTGGCTTTCAAAACCTGAGAATCTCCCAACCATTTTTGTGCTGACTTTTAAATTGCAGTCACTGCTGCAGGAAAGGTAGCAACTGATTTTCACCCAATAATGATGTAATGTTCAGATGTTTTTAATGCTGACTGAAGAATACAAATTACCCTGGCCATTAGAGAAAATTCCGCTAACCTTTCTTGAAGTAGTGGCATAAAAACCTTGATGACAAGGATCTCTTGTGGTGCAGTGGTAGCGACCCTACCTCTGAGCCACGAGACCTGGGTTCAAGTCTCGCCTAATCCAGGGGTATGTAAATTATTTCTGAACAGGTTGCTTAGAAAATATGAAAAAAACCTTGATAATGTCCACCTGAAAAGATAGGTCAAGCCTCAGTTCAACACCACACCCAAAAACAACACTTCAGATACATGTCACTGCCCCAGCAGTGCAGCTAAGTGTTAGCCTGGGCGTCAGTGCCCAAGTCAATGGATTAGACTTGAATCCACAAGTACAACTAAGTTAGACCAACATTTTATCCCTTGGTAGGACTTCTTTAAAATTATTTCTGCAACTACATTTGTCTCAACTGAGCATATTTGGTGATATAAATGCCATTAATTTGATCCTTAATCTACTGATTTTAATCATTTTCATTAAATATGTGAAAGAAACAACTACCCCTCATTCAAAGGTAACATAAGAAAAGCATAAAGAATGCAGGTGAATTTGCCTGGTGCTAGGCAAGCTTCAGTAACTTTCCGACTGAAATCTGTGCCTGAGGTATGGCCACAGAATGAAAGTCTCCAAAGAAAGTAGTAATCTCCTCAATGCCCCAGGCCTATCATGTGATAAATGCTACTACTGAAATTTGTTTAAATTCATCCTTAAGATGAAACTTGTTTTATTAATAGTAAAGGAATCAAATGGGTTGTCTGAAGCTCCAATTCAAAGACTATAAATCTATGAAGCAGTAAACATTCACATTTACCCAGGGGGAACTTATGCAAAAGGTTTCTCTGCTAGACTGGCAGTGTTCTCCCACTTTGAAGAATGATTCAATGTCTTAAGTAAATGCTGGAACTTTATCCAATTCAGCAAAATGTGAGCAATCTCAAACAGCAGATTACAGTATGTAAAAAAACTGTATTACATCTACATAATGTATGTTTGCTAGAATTTGAAAGGATTTAGCAAAACTCAGAGAACCACGCAACTTGCAGAATGAACAAATGCGCTCCAACATGGGTGGAGTGCTAAAGTCAATATTTAAATGGATATACAGCAAAATACTGCAGATGCAGAAGTCTGAAACAAAAACGGAAAATGTTGGAAACACCCAGCAGGTCTCAGCATCCGCGGAGAAACAGATACTTTTCAGGTGTGCACCCTTCTGGAGAACTGAAAAAGAAGATGACAAGCATATTAATACAGTCAGAAAGGGGGAAGGATATATATATATAAAAATGACAAACAAAACACAAGAGGAAGCAGAGTGCAATGATTAAATAATTAACTCCCAGTCAAGTGTCAAAACAATGTGCTGGAGAAATAAAACAAACTCCCGTAAATGGCCAAGGAAGTAAGATGTTTGAGGAAAGAAAACGAAAGATTTGAAAATTCCAAGGTAGTTATGAAGAGGCTGTGCAGAAATCTGAAAAGGAAACTATAACTAAACTGAGATGAGAGTCTTAGGGAGTGCATAGAATAGAGAGATTATTGTTCCATACAGCAGTCTGGAACAAGACAGAAGGGCAATGACAGAGATCAAAGTGGAAGTGAGCGGAACAGTTTAAGTGATTAGCTTTAGGCAGTTCTGAGTCATGTACACAGACAAAATGAGATGCTTGGCAGGTCGTCTCTCCAGAGACGATCACTGAGGCCACTGCACCCTACACAGCAAATACTGCACAGTGGCTTACAAGAAACGCATATAAATTTAATAGACCAGAGTTTATATCAGGACAACACCATGGAAAGTGGTGAACGGGCAGGTACTGCATCTCCTAAATACATATAGGAAGGTGCCAGGAAAATAAAAGCAGGCCCAACATGTATACTACTCAAGTACACTACTTCAACCTTTGTCAATTCTGTTAGTAATATCTTCAAAAAAACTCCCATCAGATTTCTCAAAAACGATTTCCCATTCACAAATCCACGCTATATGCAATCAGTTCATTATTAGTCAAATGTCATTATTATCCAAATTGCATTTTCCCTGCTACTGATGCAAGGCTAACAGGTCTTCAGTTCCTCACTTTCTCTCCTTTCCCATTTAAAGACTAGTGTGACACTTGCTACCTTACCAACTGCAGGAACCAGTCCAAAAGTCTACAGAATTTTGGAAGTTGATCATTACGGCATCCACAATCTTCATAGCCATTTCTTTCAACACTCTGGGGTGAAGATTAATAGGTCCTCATGACTTATTACTCATGTCCCATTAATTTTTCCAACACTTCTTTTACTAATACTAATTTCCTTCAATTCTTCATTCTCCTTACTCCTTTGGGATCTACAACCCTGGGAGGTTTCTGCACTGCCTATTTTCACTGTGGAATATACAAAGTAAATTTGGCTTCTCTGCCATTTCTCAAATTCTATGTCCAACTCTCATGCATCGAACCCACATTTGCTTTAGCCAAATATTTCCTTTTACATATCTACAGAAGCTTTCACTGTTCATTTTTCTGTTTTGTTTTGCTAGCTTTCATTCATATTCTATTCTCCCTTTATTAGTTTTTTAGCTTTCCTTTGCTGTATTCTAAAATCATCAGGTTTATTACTATTTGTCAACTTCATGGGCCTTTTTAAAAAATCTTCTACAATCCTGAACTTCGTTAGCAACAGTGGAATGATATATTTGGAGTTTTTGAAAGAATGAATGGGTGCTATAAACTACATAATAATTCTTTAAAGACTGTCCAATACCTATGTAACATGTTGTGCCTACTTACCAGTCAATTTGCCCCTCACACTTTCATAAGTTCTTTTGTACAAACTTAACACCCTGGCTTCAGAATGAACTACTTCACTTTCAAGTAATGTAAACTTCTGTTGTTTATGGTCACTTATACCAAATGGTTCTCCTTCACCAAGATTATTAGTCTTCTGTAATTACGTCTAAAATAGCCTGTCTTTCATCAGTTCAACATACTCCTAAAAAGCCATCCGTAACACCCATCCTCCGCAGCACGTGCTGAAAAGCTTTATTCAGTTACCTCATGATCACTGTACTACCTATGCTACGTGTTTCTCTAATCTCCCAATTAATAACATGCTTCAAACTACCACTGTTTGGTGGCTTTTCAACAACTCCTGCAAATACTTGTTGCCGCTTCCTGTTTTGTAGCTCCATCTAAACAGATTCCACATTCTGTTCTTCTCATCTGGGTTCCTCACAAATGGAATAATCCCATTCCTTATTATCAACACAACATCACCTCCTTTTCCTTTATTCCTGTCCTTCCTAAATATAGAACATCTTTGAGTAAATTCACGGCCTTGGTGAGCCTGCAGCCATGTTTTGTATTTACCTCTACTTGTGCCTTTAAATAATTTAACTTGTTGCAAATGCTGCATGCATTCAAGCAGTGACCTTGTGTGTTTTTGACATTATTTCACATTCTAAGGTTTGTTGATGCTCACCTTCATTTTGCCTGCCTTCTCATTTCATTTGCCACTTTTACATTTCCTGCAACCGGCTCTGCGTTATTCCAATTTCAGGTACCTCTCAGGTTCCACAAGCTAGTTTAAATCCTAGCCAAAAGCACGAGCAAATCCCCCTTAGGATATCAGTGTAAAGATACTACTTGTCCTACTTACATAGGTCCCATCTGTCCCAGAACTAATCCTAATTTCTCAGACATCTGGTGCCTTCCTCTTGCACAAATTCTCAAGTTATGTGTTACATAGATCAATCCTCCTATTTCTTTATTTAATAGCACTGCGTACTGGGTATAATTCTGAGATTACTGCTATTGAGATCTTTTTTCCTAACGCCCTAAAATATGTCTTAGGATATCATACCTCTTCCTACCCATGTTGTTGGTACCATTGTGGATCATGTCCTTTGGCTATTATCCTCCATCAAAAGAATTCCCAGCAAATATTTTAACATTCTTGACCGTATCACCAGGGCGGCAACATACCATCCCAGGATCAAGTTTAGTGATGCAAAAATGCCTGCTGAATTCCTGACCATGAAATCCACTACCACTGTTGCAATTCAATTCTTCTTCCCCTCCTCTTGCTCAGCAGAGTCACCCCTAAGTGCTGTGGACTTACTTCCTGTTGCAATTCCAAGGAACCATTGCTCTGGCCAGTATAAAACGGAAGCCTGATTAGGAAGGAGGATAAACTCAGAAATTTTTTTTTGAACATGTTGATATGACTCTGACAAATATTGAGAGACTGCCGTGATAGAAGATAAGAAGTGGGAGACTGTCTTTTGGTTGAGCGTGGACAAGGTAGTCAGAACAGAACAGAAAATCAGTTGACCATATCTAAACAATGCTGATCAGATTACAGAATGAAAATTAAGAACTTTTGGTGGAAAAGGTAAGAATCAAACCATGTCTAAGTGAGACACAGAAGGAAATAGAATTGTTACAGGAGACCGGGTGAGGGAGAAGAATATTCGTCAAAGCTGTGGAAATCAGTGTGCTTGTACAAGAGATTTTTGGAAAACAGTAAGCATTTTGATGCGTTTTCTCAGTAAATTGTAACCAGACGTGGTATGGACCACTGCATGGAACACAGCAGGTGGTTGCAACATGCAGTATGGGAACATCAGATCAAAGGGAAAAGAATTTTGACTGGAGACATCATTTCTGGTTCTCTCTGTTTTAAAAAAGTAGACAGTTTTAACTGAATAGGAACACACACACACACAAATGTGTCAGAAAATTACCATATGAAGATGCTAGCGCATGGTCTTGGTGGGATTGATAAGGCACTGAAATCCGATTAGGCCATCTAATTTGAGGCACTGCCTACAATCTCAAGGGGCTAGGGTCAGAAAAGGACATAAAGCTCATAAGGGCATCACAAACTGTTTTGAGTCACTGACACCTAACCTGTGGGGCATAGACTGTACAGTCCCCATCTTAGAACTGCTATAGGAGACCGGGTGAGAATAATAATATTCCACTCAGTTGTGGTAACCAGTGCTCTTATATTAGATCTTTATGGAAAGCCCACCACCGTAGATAATGCGAAAACCAGGACGGACAGAGACGCAGTATGAAATGTGCTACAAAGGTTTAAAAGATGAGTGGAAATCAAAATCATACTGAATAAAATTCTCAAAATTGAACAGACAATGAGAAGCAACATCAACACAATCATCAGCATCATGGAAATGGTAATCTGAAGTGGGCTGAAGCAAAATATACTCCATAACTTACAAAAAGAATCTGAAGTTAGGACCCTCACTTATCTGTTTTTTGGAAGTGAGTGAAGTGAAAGGAGAAACTGTTCAAGGTGAGAAATAGTTCTGCTAGGTGAAGGATGGCAGATGGGAATATTTTTGGGGCACAAAGAATAGGTGATGGCCTGGCTATCAATCTTGCCCAGGGATAATGACTGTAGGTTCACAGTTAAATTAGAGGTGAAAGTCTGTGATATAACTTGCGTAAAATGGCAACAGCATTGTCCTCGATGTAGGACAAAGAAATCAGCAGTCTTTAGCGGACACTGAAAATGACCACAGATTCTGACAATACGGCGTATGTAGAAACATTGTCGCATAAGCAGCAGTGTGCTTACAGAAATGGCATTCTATGAACCACTCATTCATGAAGTTATAATTTTTGACATCATAAGAAGCTGATGAAGGGCACCATTGGGTGAAGTTCCTCATAAACAATCCCAAAAAGACCTATTAAATAATACAATAATGTGAAAAAAGTTAACTGAAGTGAAAGCGGACATTACTTTCAAACTGGATGCGAATTTATGCATTGCATAAGTTGAGTACTTACTAAGGCATATAACTTGAAGACGATTTTTCTCAGGTACAAATGAGTCCTACAGCATTTA
>NW_025968179.1:0-25000 GCF_021869965.1 Rhincodon typus
GTCTGAAGGAGCAGCTAGCTCTGTTGCACAGCTCTTCAGAATTGATTCGTGAACTGAATTGTCTAGATTCCGGCATCTCGGATGGTCAAAACCTTAATAGAAGGCTAGGCAGGGCCATCCACCACAGTACCAAATGCTTGAAAATGCTCCAGCCTTTCTCTTACATACTGCAGAGTGATTACGCTATCATAGATGTTAGATTTTTTGTGTTTTACCCTGATTTGGTCATAAACTGCTGCAAATTAAACTTTTGATTTTAGCCAGTAACTCCCAAGATGGTAATATCTATAAAGCATCAGAAGGATATACCTCAATGGTATGAGTAATGTTTTCTCATCATTGACCATCAGTTATTTATTTGAATGTACGTTGTGTGTAAGATGATGAATGAGCTGCATTATCATGTTCATTTTCTGTTACAGCTGATGGCTATAAAAAACAAGAAGTGTGCAAGAATAGTTCTACTGTACTTTGATTCTAATTGAAGTTTTCACTAACAGGGTGTAAACTCCAGGAATCCAAGTCGTCCGCCTCCCAGTTCTGTAAACACAGGTGGAATTACTGAAATTATGGCTGAGGGTGGAGAGTTGGAATTTGTAAAAAGAATTATCCATGATAGCCTGCAGCTGAAAAAAAGACTAAGGCAAGTCATCCTTTTCAATTACTGTTTTACTGGGGAATTCCGACCCTTGTACATAAATTGTGTTAAGCATTTTTTATTTTATTCTTGCTGAACAACATTTTTGGCTACCCTTAATTTTCCTTGAGAAGGTGCTGGAAAGTTGTCGTCTTGATTGGCTGTGGTTTATGTGGTGTACTTAACTGCAGCTGGGTGGGATTTCCAAATTTTGACCCAATGATAATGAAGGAATGGCAATGTAGTTTCAAGTCAAGTGGTGTGTGACTTGGAAAACAGATGACGGTGTTCCCATGCATATGCTACCTTTGCTCTTCTGAGTGGTAGAGGTCCCAGGTTGAAAGCTGCTGTCAAGAGAACCTTTATGAGTTGCTGCAGTGCATCTTGCAAATGGTACATACTGCAGCCACTGAGCATTAATGGAAGAGGAAATGAATGTGTAAGGAGTGCCTATCTACTGCTTTGTCCTAGATGTTGTCAAGCATCTCGGGTGTCATTGGAGCTGCAGTCATCAAGGCAAGGGATAAACTGTCCTGACTTGAGCCTAGTAGAATGTGGACATACTTTCAAGTCAGGAAGTGGGTTGCTCACCTTCGTTTTCACAGCCTCTGATCTGCTCTTGCAGTCACCATGTTTATGTAGTTTGTCCACCTCACTTTCTAGTCAATGATATCTCTCAGGATATTGATAGTGGGGCATTCAGTGATGGTGATATTGTTGAATGCTTTTTCAAAATGGTTGTATTGTCTCTTGTTTGAGCTGGTCATTGCCTGTCACTTTTATAGCACAAATATTACTAGACACATGTCAGCCCAAGCTTGGATGTTGTTCATGTCTTGTTGCAAATGGACACAACTGCTTCAATCTTTTGTAAATTTGAAGCTATTATTATAATGGTTTTACCCATAAGCTCACAGACCAGTGTTGCTAACAATTGCGTTTGTTTTCATTTTCTTTTGTTAATCTGACTGCAGTGGAATTTTCTAAATCATTTTGTTCATGACTGTAAAGTTGACACCAGTCATTTATAAGGAAATAACTTCTTCCGTATTTCATTATTTAGTACCTTTCCCTTTTATCTTTTGATGAACGCTAATGAGAAGATTATGATCTGTGACACATGCTCCCTAAAATAAAATATTAAAATTGTAATACATCAAAAATAATTTTCCTCAATCACCTGATGTGCACTTGTTCAGCTTAGAAATCAATGCAAAATATTGTTCAGTTTCTTTATGATTGGACAATGGTTTTTTTTACCCTTGTGAAAGACTTAAATCTGCAAAATTCTGGCAATCTCTAATAAAACTGGGGACTGCAGAAAATGCACAATTCTAACAGAGGCTGTCATCTGAAAAGAGAACCTTTCCTCTCTATTTTCAAATGCTAATTGGATTGGTGTATATTGAAAGCATGATATGGTTTTATGTTATGTTTAATACTTTTCATATCTAGATGTGTCCTAAGTGACAGAAATTTGAAACAATCGTTAAAAGAAATTCAAAAACTTGCCTGATAATTGCTTTGGCTCCAATTGTTCAAGAATTTGGGTCAAATGAACTGTGTTTCATGCTCAAAAATTATGTCATGCTAATCCATCGTACAATAATCTAACTGCTCGTTAATCTATCACAGAATTGTTATGGAACAAGAGGCCATTCGGGCCATCATGCCTGCATTTACTCTCTCAATAATTTAATCAATCAATCTCCTATTTTTTCCCCAGTAAATCTGCACATTGTTTCTATTTAAATAATTTGCCACCTCCACATTCCAGGCAGTTCATTTCAGATCTGAACTACTTACTGTGTGAGAAGGGTTTTTTTCCTTGCCTCACATTTGCTTCTTCTACAAAAGAATTGAAAACAAGTGGAAATAGTTTCTCCTTATCTACTCTGTCCAGACCCTCTTGATTTTGAAAACTTCTATCAGATCTTCTTGTAGCCTTCTCCTGTCCAAGAAAAATCATTACAACTTCTCCAGCCTTTCCATGTGACTAAAGTGCCTCAATCCTTACTTCATCATCCTTTGTGTAGTGTGGCACCAAGAACTATACACAATGCTGTAGCTGAGGTCTAACCAGTGTCTAGTATAGATTCAGCATAACCTCACTGCTCTTGTACTCTGTGCTCCTATTATTGAAGTCATGAATATTGTATGCTTTATTAACACCCCTCTCCACCAGTCATGCCACGTTTAATGATTTATGGATATATATACACTCAGGTTGCTCTGCTCCTGCACAACCTTCAGAATAGTACCCTTTATTTTGTATGGATCACCATGTTGTTTGTACCCAAAATGTGTCACCTGACACTTTTCAGCATTGAATTTCCCATGTCATCTATCTTGTAAAATGGTAAAATAAAAAGCAATATATTGTGGATACTGGAAATCTGAAATTGAAAAAAAGCAATGCTGGAAATCTTTGGCAGGTCTGGCTGAATCTGGAGAGAAGCATGAAGTTAACGTTTTCAGTTGAATGCAACATTATGAAGAGAAGTCATTCATCTTGATGTTAATTCTGTTCTTGCTCCATAGATGCTGTTAGACCTGCTGAGTATTTTGTTTTTAATACAAAACGTTGTACTGATATAATGGCCACAAATTTGATTTTGCTGAAATACAAATGAGATGCACAGCGAGTTGATAATTTAAAACACAGGTGATTCCAATCTTTGCTCAAAACAATATCTTGCTTTGCATAATTAAGTACCCCTTAGACCAAACTGTGGTTCCTTAATATTTTGGCACCATACCATATTTGTGTTTAGAAATGTGTGATAGGACATAGGATTCAGCAGTTTGAATATTTATTCACCATTTGAGTTATTAAATATAGTGCATATTAAGTAATTCATTGAACACTCATCAGAAAGCTATCATAAAAAAATCAGTTGTTTTCATTTACCGTATAATGCTCGAGCAGTTTAACTCTTTTCAGTCAAAGTTTGTGGCTGTTCTTGAAGGCAATTTTAAATTTTAGAAACAATTTCAAAGGCCATACGAAGTAGCACTATTCTGAGAAATGCAAAGAGAATGTTGTATCAGAGCTGTCTCTAATCTTTAATAATATTTTGAGATCAACAGTAAAGCAACATAAGATCGTAAGAAATAGGAATAGGCTGTTGGCTCCTCGAGCCTTCTCCACCTTTCAACAAGGTCATGGCTGATTCAGCATTCCTCATCTCCACTGTCCTGCATTTTCCCCACAACCTTTGATTCCTCAACTGATCAAGAATTTATCTATCTCAGCCATAAATACACGTAAGGATCCTGATCCACAGCTCTGTGGCAAGGAGTGCCAAAGATTTCTCAGCCCTTCGAGAGAAGGGATTCCTCCTCATTTCAGTCTTATATTGGCACCCCTTTACTCTGAGACTATGAGCATGACTGGCTAAAGTTTGCAAATGAATGCATTGAAAGCAGTCAGTGGTGATGGAATTTTTTGATGATAGACTCCGTCATGCTTGCTTTGCTTTCTGCTCCAATCAAGGTCAGTGACACAAATCAGTTGTTAAGCTCTTTACTTGTCCCATTCATTTGTTACTGAGAATTTAGACCGCAAGTAAAAGTGATTTTTATCGTTGAACTCTACAGTTTGATTTTGTGTAGAATTCTGGTTGTCCTGCGTTGGAAGGATATTATTAAATTGGTGAGGGTTCAGAGAAGATTTACCAGGATATTGCTGGAACTGGAGGATTTGAGTTATAAGGAAAGGAATTGGGGAAAAAAGATTTTATCAGCAGATGTGTGGCTTCCACTCATTGATTCTTTCTGGAAAGCTGTAAATCTATATCTGATATGATCTTGTACTTGTTCACTTTATAATTTTTTTTCCATCCCTGATTCATTCATTGAAGGTTTTGACTGCTTTCTTAAATTAGTTTGGATGACGTACAGAAGGAATCACCCAAACAACCATTTGTAGAGTCATACAGCACGGAAAAAGACCCTTCAGTCCAATTCGTCCATGCTGACCAAGTTAAACTAGTCTCACATGCCTGTGTCTGGTCCAAATCCTTCTAAACTTTTCCTATCCATGCATATATCCAAATGTCTTTTAAATGCTATAACTGCACTCATATCTACCACTTCCTCTGGTGGCTCATTCCACATTCATGTGAAAAAGTTGCCTCTCAGGTCCTTTCCAAATCTTTCTCCTCTCACCTTAAAAATATGCCCCCTTGCTTTGAACCACCCCATTCTAGGGAAAAGACTTTTACTGTTCACCTTATCTACTCCCTTCATGATTTTATAGAACTACATTGTCCCCATTTATAAACCTACCTCTATTAGGTTGCCCTCAATTTCCTAAGCTCCAGTGGAAATAAAATCCCCAGTCTCTCCTTATAACTCAAACTCTCCAGTCTCAACAACATCCTGATAAAGCTTTTCTGAACCCTCTCCAATTTAATAATATCTTTAGTAATCTTTAGTATCTTTAATAATATCTAAATAATATATTTAGGGGCAGCACAGTGGCTCAGTGGTTAGCACTGCAGCCTCACAGCGCCAGGAACCCTTGTTCGATTCCAGCCTCGGGTGACTGTCTGTGCGGAGTTTGCACATTCTCCCTGTGTCTGCGTGGGTTTCTTCCGGGTGCTCCGGTTACCTCCCACAGTCCAAAGATGTGCAGGCTAGGTGGATTGGCCATGCTAAATTGCCCATAGTGTTCAGGGGTATGTGGGTTAAAGGGGGATGGGTCTGGGTGGGATGGTCCAAGGGTCGGTGTGGACTTGTTGGGCCGAAGGGCCTGTTTCCACACTGTAGGGATTCTGTGATTCTTCTGTGATTCCTATAGCAGGGCAACCAGAACTGTACACAGTACTCCAAAAGTGCCCTCACCAACATCTTACAAAGTTGCTGGAAAGCTCAGCAGGTGTGGCAGCATCTGTGAAGGAAAAAATAGTTAACATATTGGGTCCGGTGACCCATCCCCAGAACTAAGGGTCACCAGACCCAAAACATTAATATTTTTTTCCTTCAAAGATGCTGCCAGACCTGGTGAGCTTTCCAGCAACTTTGTTTTTTGTTCCTGATTTACAGCATCCGCAGTTCTTTTGGTTTTTACTCACCAACATCTTGTATAACTGCAACATGGTGTCCCAGCTCCTGTACTCAATGGTCTGAGCAATGAAGGCAAGCTTGCTAAACGCTTCTTAACCACCCTGTCTACTGTGAGGCACACTTCAAAGAACTATATACCTGAACCCCTAGGGGTCTCTGTTCGACAACACTGTCCAGGGCCCGACCATTAATTGTGTGAGTTCTGCCCTTATTCGTTATTACTAAAATGCAATACCTCACATTTATCCAAATTAAACTCCGTCTGCCACTCCTCAGCCCATCAGCCCAATTGATCAAGATCCCTTTGTAACCTTAGAGAACCATCTTTACTGACGATACCACCAATTTTGATGTCATCTGCAAACTTACTAATCATGCTTGCTAAATTCTCACCCAAGTCGTTTATATAAATGACAAACAATAGTGGACCCTGCACCAATCCCTGTGGAGCATCACTGGTCACAGGCCTCCAGTCTGATAAACAACTCTCCTCCACCACCCTCTCATCCCATGTAAGTTTATACCAAGTGTTAGCAGCTATTCAATCCTTGCTTTATCAAGAAAAGGTTTTGAGATCTGGATGTAAGAACTGTAACCAGTGTTCCATTCCCAACACAAAAGTAACTGAAGTATTTTAATTGCACAGAACAAATATTATCTGCATTCTGCATCGGCATGGCTCAGTACACACTGGATAACCTCACTGAGCCATCAAGTTTATATGAAGCCAATTAATATCCGAAGCATAGGAAGAAAACAGGACCATGTGGAGAACAGTGGATTGTAGCATGTTTTTGAGTTGCTTTGCAAAATGCCCCAGGGATGATTGGCCAATTGAGCTATAAGCTTCTATTGCTCTATGTTAAGCGTTACTTGTATGACATTTAGGATTCATGAAACAATACTGATAACATGTAAAACTAAAAATTAATTTTTGATTTAAATTAATTCTTTATAAATGTAAGTGAGTTCACTGTTACTTCACGCTCACTGGTTGCGACATGCGTTCACATGCAGTTGTACATTTATTGAATCTTCCATTGTACTCTGCACACTTTGAATTCCATGATGTGGAGATGTGGGTGTTGGACTGGGGTGGACAAGATCAAAAATCACACAACACCGGGTTATAGTCCAACAGGTTTATTTGAAAATGCAAGCTTTCAGAGCTCAGCTCCTTCCTCCGGCATAGTATGAGAGAGAGGGTTTAAGACACAGAATTTATAAGCAGAAAGGTAACAACCCTAAAACTGACCATCTCTTGTTGAATCATTAATCAGTTATGAAAGAGACTAATGATTATAATGCAAAATCCCAATTTATGTCAAGTCATTGTCCCAAGACAATTAAAGGTTTTAGCAATGTGTACATGAGGTGACATCTCCAGTCAGACATGCATTTTAGGTGTGAGGTCTTGCTTAGGACCTGTCTATGTTTTAAACTGGGGTCAGACTTTTTTTCAGCAAAACAGAATGTATCTGCAACTACACAAACATCTTGGGTGAAATAACGTGTGTGTGTGTACGCGTGCGCGCGTATATAGTATGGTGGGGTCACCTGTAGTGCAACATGAACCTAGGATCACGATTGAGGCCATCCTCATGGGTATGGAACTTGGTTATCAGCCTCTTCTCAGTGATTTTGCGTTGTTATGTATCTCGAAGTCCACCTTGGAGGACACTTACCTGAAGATCGGACGTTGACTGTCCTTGACCCCTGAAGTGTTCCCTCACTGGGAGGGAACATCCCTGTCTGGTGAAAATTGCACGGTGTCCATTCATCCATTGTCATAGTGTCTGCGTGGAATCACATGAGTGACTCAGCCAATGTTGTCTATATCATCCGATGCAAGCAAGGATGCCTTGAGGCAAGGTATACTGGTGAGACCATGTGACAGTACAACAACAGATGAATCGCACTACAGGTGACCCCACCACACTATGTACTCCTTCCCTCAAGTACACACAAGTACGCACACACACACTTGTGCACTTAGACAGACCCTGTCTCTCTCATACACACACATATACTATCTCACACATACAGTTCCTCACACTCTTACTCTCTCAAGCACACACGCATGCACACTGTCTCTTTTTCTCTCTCTCTTTCTCTCAAACACTCGCACATACACAGACACACACATGAATTATTTCATCCAAGATAATTGTGTAGTTGCAGATACATTCTGTTCTGCTGAAAAAAGATCCTGACCCCGGTTTAAAACATAGACAGATTCTAAGCAAGATCTCACACTAAAATGCATTGTCTGACCTGAGATGTCCCCTCTTGTATACATTGATAAAACCTTTAATTATCTCGGGACAATGACTTGAGAAGAATCTGGATTTTGCATTATAATTCATAGTGTCCTTCCTAACTGATTAAAAGTCCAACAAGAGGCCAGCCAAGTTTAGGGTGTTACCTTTCTGCTTATAAATTCTGTGTCTTATACCCTCTCTCACACACCATGCCTGAGGAAGGAGTTGAGTTACGAAAGCTTGCATTTTCAAATAAATCTGTTGGACTATAACCTGGTGTCGTATGATTTTGACCTTTTCACTTTGAATTCATTTGAACGCAAGGTTGTCCTCGAGACTTAGAAAGGAAAATTAAGGATAAAATACTCAAATGCCTCAAGCTACATCGTTTTCACTTCTTCTAACCCTGGCGAATCCAGCAGACTACATGTATGTAGGTTTTGCTGCCTGTCAACTTGAATTTGAAACGTTGAAATTAGTTGACTCCGCTGCTGGGATTTTTCAGAAAATAAAATCAGGTTGTCTTAAACTGTCTGGTAGCATCATCTGTCTTGAGAGTGCGTATTTCACGTAATGAGTAAATTGGAAAGTTAAAAATATTGAACTAATGTCATTTCTGGTAATGGCTGATTGCAGGCATCATGCTTTGTCAGGATATTTGTCATCTGAAAGCAAAACCTTTCTTCCTGTCTTTCTATTCTTGATATTTAGCCTTTCCTCCTGCACTTTCATTGTTTTCTTTGATTTCGATATTTATTTTACTTTCATGTTCCCTTTCCCTTTATTTTGTAGTTACATGTCTTTGTTTCTGTGTACATTTTTGTAATGCTTTTCTAACATCTCCACATTATAATCAGAGATTGTTTCATAAATGCAAATAGGCCATAGAACATTCTAGATGCAAAAAATGCAAATGAGAATATAATCTGAATGAGGAAGTGCTGTAATGTGAAGGTGTACAGTGGTTAATGAATAAAGAAATTTTGAGATCTAAGTGCATAAATCATTTAAGGTACTTCCTAATCAGCCTGTTTAGAAATGTTATGATGCACTGGTCTGAGGTAGGGACACTACCACTGTGCCACGAGGGCCCCCAAAAGTCTTTTTAACAATCTCTTCAGAGTTGCTATCACATACTTCTGGTACAGGTGAAACTTGAACCCAGGCCTCCTGATTCAGGGATAGAGACTCTACCATGGCACTAGAAGTGGTAGTGTCCCTTAAACTAAAGCAGGAATCACTAGTATGGTACTAGAGTTCAGGGGTTCCATTCTGGTCAGTCCATTTTAGGAAGATTATATCAGCCGTGGAATTAATCCAGGAATGGTTCGTACAGGAAGTTACCTGTGTTGCAGAACTGAGCTATGAGAAGTTATATTCCTTGGAAATTAAGTTGTTATGGTGTCATCAAGGTGACAAGTTTGAAGAATTAAGGAAAAATAAAATTTTGTCCGCTAAGGGAAACCAGAATAAAAGTACAGTGCAGAGGAGGAAAATCACAATAATGTAGTTCTGAGGAAGGGTCACCAGACCCGAAACATTAACTCTGATTTATTTTTCACAGACCAGCTGAGCTTTTCCAGCATCTTCTGTTTTTGTTCAGTATGAAAAATGCATGTACTGTTCATATGGAACTCCATTTTGAGGTGTAAAAGACAAATTGGACCAGTATGTGTCACTCACAAGTTTACTAGTTTGATGTTCTGGGAATAGAACTAAGAAAAAAACTTGTATTTATACAAATATTGCAATGCAGAACAAATTGCCCAAGAATGCAATTGAGGCAAAGTTAATTTCTGATAGACAGATCCTTGGGGAATGTGGATATTAAGCATTATGGATATAAGATGGAGAGTTCAAATAAAAGCATTACCATGGTTAATCTTGCAATATGAAGCTTTTTAGTCTGTATTAATGCATAATAGCTGCTATAGTATTTCAGACACGTTTTCAAATTTCTGCATAATTTTGGTTACAGACTTAGGAATAAGGAGGAGGCCATTCAGTCCTTTGAGCCTGCTCTGCCATTTATAAGATTATGTCTGATCTGATTGCAAACTCAAATCCACACTAACCTTTCAACCTTTTTCACTTACCAAGAATATGTCTACCTCTGCCTTAAAATATTTTATTTCCACCTGCCTTTCAGGAATAGAGTTCCAAAGACTCAGGATCCTGCAAGAGAAAAATAATTCACTTAATCTACATTTTAACAGTGACCCCTATTTCTTGATTCTCCCATAAAAAGAAATGACCTCACCACGTTACCCTGTAAAGACCCCTCAGGATTTGGTGTGTTTCAATCAGTTTGCTCCCCTAAAATCTAGCAGAGGTGTACCATAAAGACAGAACTGCAGTCTACCTATAATTTTACAATTTATAATTAATATTCTCTGACAAACCAATTGTTAATGCTAAAATATCAATGCATTATTTAGTTTGCTTAACTCATTATTCATTCAAATTTTAGAGCAAAATAAAATTTTCTGTTAACACTGCAGACAGTACCAACAAATTTAACATCCTATACTGAGAAAGGTATTCTGAGAATTATGTTAAATCAAATTACTTGAAATGATTGAGCAAACACAGTGAGAGAGTCATCAACAACTCTCATAACTGGCAAGAAGAACTTGAAATCATTTTCATTTGGTAAACAGTTTGTGAATTTCTAACTGAAATAACTCCACAAAGGCTGGCATTCTGTCGCCACGTCACCCTTTATTTACATGTGCATAGTACCAGACACTGACTCAGCTAATTCAGTGCCAGCTCCTAGAATGAACAGAACCCCCAACACTTCTGTTAATATCTGTCAACCAGGACTCTCTGATTGGGGCTGTTAACCTGATCCAATCAAGGAACTCATTCTATGACATCTGCCTGGCTAAGCCTCATTCCAATCACTGCATTAACTATTCCATAATGGATCATTAAAAAGCCCTTTATTGGATGTGGAGAGTAAGAAATGGGAAGAAGTTATAAACGTTAATCAAGCTTTTGGTTAGAACAGTGGAGTCACAAAGACATTCTGGACAAGCAAAACAGCTAACAAATCATTGCCATCAATAAATAAAGGAAGGGCGGACTAGACATTAATCCTGTTGAAGATGATGTGAGCATGTAACTGGAACTGTTCACTTAGCTAGGTGAGAGCTCTTGAAGGTGTTTAACAATGAGAATTAGATCTTGAAGTTGGTAAAGTTGGAAACAGACCTCGTGAATCATGATATGCACAGTGTTTTTGAGGCTGAGAGATTTTTTTGTGGCAAGGAGAGTTCAGGTGTGATGTGGCAAGTATGGTGACTGTCTTGACAACATGGACAGCAATGAATAGTATAATTGTATAAAACATTTTAGAAAGAGTAATTCATTTGAGCAGTGTTATGTTGCCAGATAGAAATGCATTTCCACACTAGATTAGGATCTTCTTACTGTAGTGAATTTCTAATTTAAGCAATTTGGCTAATTTAACTGGTATGCAAAATAACAGATATAAGTTCGCTTTGTGAAGTGGGTATTTCATTATTACAGTTATTCAGCTTTATTAGTAATTGACTATTTTTATTGAAGTGGCCTGGTTTATTGTACCTTAAAGGACATGCATCCCGACAACAATCTGTACAACTTTATTATCATTTGATGAACATTGCTCACAACGTGCTTTACTTGTGGAAGGGAAAAAAGAAGCAAGAATAACGGAACTGATGCTTAACCTTAGTGCTCAAATAGGTATCAACAAAAGGTTGGTTGTAGATGAGAATTGTTTCTGTAAAAAAAAAATCTGTACAGCAAAGTGGAGCAGCACTAGCATTTTGGGAGTAAATTTTATTGGGTAGAACCAAGGCAGTTAAAGGCACAACTGGTGGACTGAAGGAAGGAAGAAGCACAGAAAACCAGAGAACGATGACTCATAGTATTATGTAATGATACAAGGCCTGAAGGAGGTCGCAGACTGCCAAAAGGTCATGGAAGAAGTTGTAGATAAAAACTTTAAAGGCAGTTATATAAATAGCACACATTGGAAATACACAAAAGTAAACTTTCAGCAACAGAAGAATACAAGCTTATCCAAAAAAAATTTTGCTCAGAGGAACTTATGCATTTACGTCACTACTTGTGGGGATTGCAGCAGACCTTTTTCTCTTTACTTTTTCATAGGAATGTGGGCATCACTATCAAGGCCTGCATTTGATCCCCAGCCTAATTGCCCTTTATCTGAGTGGCTATTTCAGAAAGTAATTAAGAGTTAGCCACATACCATGTTCCCTGAAGGATGTCGGTGAGCCAGATGGGATTTTACCAAAATTGACTATGGTTTCATAGTCACCATGACCAAGCCTGAATTTTAATTGCAGATTTTATTAATCAGATTGAAATTTGACTACTTGCCAAAGTGGAATTTGAATCCATGGCCCAAAGCATTAGCTTGGATCTCTGGCTTTATCCTGTGACATTATCCCTAAACAACTGAGCAGTCAGTGATGAAGTTTGCAGGTAAGACCTGAGATCTTCACTTGACATGAATAAGAGATGAACATGACGTGAGGAGAGATGGAGTGTCAATGTTTTGGATTTTTGAACTGGTGAACTGCAACAGTAAAAATAAATACGAGTTGTAACTGAAATGCAGTTTTCTGTGGAATCACCGTTCCACAATTCAGTTTCTTATTGTTAGAAATCTGTTGAGACACTTCTGGACTTCATTGTTATGGTACCATTTTGGTTTTCAAGAATGTTAGTATGTACAATATTATGACAGAGGATGGTGGGATGGCACTGTCTCCAGACCTAAAACTCCATGGTTTTCATTACAAACTTAAATGTTTTACCCAGTTATTGATGTGTTCAATTATATAGTTTTACAATATTACGGTTCTTGCAAAAATTTGTAGCTCAGATTGTGGATGAGGTTGTTGACTTGCTCGCTGAGCTGGCTGGTTATAGTTCAGATGTTTCGTCACCATGCTAGGTAACATCATCAGTGCAGCCTCCGATGAAGCGATGTTATTCTACTCTATTTATATGATCCGGTCTGTTGACGTGTTTTGTGTCAGTTCCAGTTATTTTTTGCAAGGGTTTGTATATGGGGTCTAATTCCACATGTTTATTGATTGCATTATGGGTGGAGGACCAGGCCTCTAGGAATTCCCGTGTGTGTTCTTGGTTGGCTTGAGTTAGGATGCTCATATCGTCCCAGTTCAGTTTATGTATTTGGAAAGGCCAGGACTGATTAAGCGTAGTCAACGTGCCTTAGTGCATGGGCAATCATGTCTCATGAACTTGATTGAGTTACTTGAAGAAGTAACAAAGAGAATTGATGAGGACAGAGCGGTGGGCATGATCTATATGCACTTCAGTAAGACATTCGACAAGGTTCCCCATGGTAGACTGGTAAGCATGGTTAGATCACACAGAATAGAGGGAGAACTAGCTATTTGGATACATAACTGGCTCAAAGGTAGAAGACAGAAGGTGGTGGTCGAGGGTTGCTTTTTAGACTGGAGGGCTGTGACCAGAAGTGTGCCGTGAGGATCAGTGTTGGGTCCACTGCTTTTCGTCATTTATATAAATGACTTGGATGTGAACATAGGAGGTATGGTTAGTAATTTGCAGATGACACCAAAATTGGAGGTGCAGTGGACAGTGAAGAAAGTTACCTTGGAGTGCAATGGAATCGTGATCAGATGGGCCAATGGGCCAAGGAGTGGCAGTTGGAGTTTAATTTAGATAAATGTGAGGTGCTGTATTTTGGAAAGGCAAATCAGGGCAGGACTTATACACTTACTGGTAAGGTCCTGGGGAGAGTTGCTGAACAAAGAGACCTTGGAGTGCAGGTTCATAGTTCCTTGAAATTGGAGTCGCAGGTAGATAGGATAGTGAAGAAGGTGTTTGGTATGCTTGCCGTTATTGGTCAGTGCATTGAGTATAGGAGTTGGAAGGTCATGTTGCAGCTGTACAGGGCATTGATTAGGCCACTATTAGAACACTGCATGCAATTCTGGCCATAGGAAGGATGTTGTGAAACTTGAAAGGGTTCAGAAAAGATTTATGAGGATGTTGCCAGAGTTGGAGGGTTTGATCTATGGAGAGAGGCTGAATAGACTGGAACTATATTCCCTGGAGCGTCGGAGGCTGAGGTGTGACCATATAGAGGTTTATAAAATCATGAGGGGCATGGATAGGGTGAATAGACAAGGTCTTTTCCCTGGGGTAGAGGAGTCCAAAACTTGGTTTAAAGTGAGTGGGGGAAAGATTTAAAAAGGACCTAAGGGGCAACATTTTCACACAGGGTAGTGCGTGTATGGAATGGGCTACTAGACGAAGTGGTAGAGGTTGGTACAATTACACCATTTAAAAGGCATCTGAATGAGTATATGAATAGGAAGGGTTTCAAGGGATATGGGCCAAATGAAGGCAAAAGGGACTAGATTTATTTAGGATATCTGGTCGGCATGGACAATTTGGACCAAAGGATCTGTTTCTATGCTGTATATCTCTATGACTTCAAATGAGCCACTGACTATGGTCCCATAAAGATGATTCCTCAGATAAAAAGTACCTTTATAACAACAAGCATTGACTCTTCTGAAGTATTAGCAGTAGTCTGCGAAACTGCAGAAATGTTCTAAATGAAATTTCCTGCTTGGAGCTGATGGTGATTTTGTGTTATTAGAACAAAATCAACTGTAAGATAGGTTTCTTTGTTTAAATCCTAATTGTTCAGTCAGTTTTATTTAGAAATGTGCAAAGCTCAGAAACAGTAATATTTCGTAACTGCATTTTAAAAATGTTTTGATCTTCTGAGAAAGATTGCAAGGGTCACAACATATGAGTGTACTCTGATCCTGATGTTTTTCAGCCCAAATTTGGGGACAGAACCAATTTTTGTTATACCTTGGGCTGTAGGGTGGGTGAGGTTGATATGAATTCAATGTTATTGCGTGTTATTTAATATTTTAGGATCATACGGAGAGGAATGTTTCTTCTGTATGATGCTATCACGGCAAATATATGCCACAAATTAAACTTGACCATTATAAGTCCATCAGAGTTTTGCTGATGTGAATAGGTATGATTTTATGATTTGATTGGTGAACCTGACAACAATATAATGGTGTTATCTTTAAAAAAAATTCAAAACACTCTGTATGAAAGTTGTTTCTACTATAAGTTCCTGTGCACATATTTTAACGGAATCCACTTGTTCCTTCCCTTCAGAAGTGATGCCCCATTGCCTTTATTGTTAAAGGTATTCTATAATTAAAACATGACAAGCTTATGTCAGTAGTTTCCATTCAAAAGAGTGAATGAAGGTAAAAAAACACACATATATAGTTTTCAATGGATTGAGGACATGTAAATAACAATCACTATTATCAGTGTACAAAAATAGAAGAAGGTTTATAAATAGAATTATTAAGTTCACCCATGATGACTTGATTCTCTTTTCGTTTATGTGCACAAATTTTGGGGTGTGGAACAACTTTTGCTGCATAGCCAGATAATATGTGTATGGTACAGGAATATTGG
The DNA here is from genome assembly GCF_021869965.1 of Rhincodon typus. Classification (NCBI taxonomy): domain Eukaryota; kingdom Metazoa; phylum Chordata; class Chondrichthyes; order Orectolobiformes; family Rhincodontidae; genus Rhincodon; species Rhincodon typus. The sequence continues at coordinate 15,502 of NW_025968179.1, forward strand.
GAAGTTGTTAGAATTGACTGGCGTTTATATTTTCTGTTTTATTTACAGTTTACTCGCTGTTCTACAAACTGGTACACCTTGAGTAATGTTGACTAGCTAAACTGATTTCTTTATTTCTAGGTGGTACAGCTGCATGTTGGGAAAGAAATGTAGCTTGGCTCCTTTAAAAGAAGAACTTCGACACCAACAGGTAAGAGTTGAGATTTGCAGCGGAAGAAAAAGAAAACAAGAAATCGGGCTATACTTTCTAAAAGAATACCACTTGCCATTCTGTCCAGTAATTTGAATTATATTTTTAAAATGTCTGTGGCATTGGAAAGTTTGGTAAATCTAGAACACAAATTTTGATATTTAGGATGATTTGAGCATTTTAAGCATTTGTTAGGTTATCATTCATGATGTGTTGTGGAGTTCTGAATTCCTAAAACAGTTTGCTTAAATGGACAAAGCTTGCATGACCAAGTTGTATTTGGTTTGAGCAGGATGGAGTTGACCGCTCATTGACAGCTTTTATTGAGGTCTTATTACTAGCACACTGACTGTTACGTTTCCCCCACATGATAAACTTCATATATCATTTGGGTGATCAGAAGGAAGCACGGAGTGAAATCAAGACACTTTGCAAAATGGAAAGCCCATTAGCATCACTCTAACTGTTGTCAGTTTGTAGAAGAACCTGATTTCTCAATTAAATCAGGGTTAGATAGAGGATAAATCATTTTTAAAAAGGAACAATTTTTTAAAAAGTAGCATTTCTATTGTTTTAAAAGATAGCCATCCTTTTTTTAGCCTTTCTACAGAAATATAAACAAAATTACTAATTTTTAAACCAGGATTTAATTGTGAATAATTTGAATTGACAAATTGATGACGTTGTTTCCTTTGAATTATATGCTCCTTTTTATGCAGGTGAATGTAATTCTTTAAAAAAAACTAAATGTTGATTATCTTGAACTAAATAACACATTACTTTGGAAATAGTTTGCATTTTCTTACTACATCTGTCATTGATTGACATAACAAAAATTGACAGCCCTAGGCTGAATGCATCAATTAATGTGCAATCAGTCAAGCTTTTGCTTTGTGTCTAAGCACCTGCTGTATGTCATCCAGGTCCCGAAAGTCACCCACACTGAATTCTGTCAAGGACGAACCATGAGGTGGGCTTTGGCATGGAGTTTTTATGAGGATGTAATTATGCCAGTAAGTATTGCTTTCAGAGAGACTTAATCAGCCCTTGCTCTTCAATTACAATTTAATATACAATGCAAGATGACAACTTAGATTAAAATATTTCAATGATCATACTTAATTTGTTTTGTGGAATTTAAATATGTACAGTGCAAAATAGAATATTGTATTACCATGCTCTTCTAAACTCCAGCTTTACTGAGGATGCTGACCTGTAAAATTAATGCATATTTAAACATTAAAATGTTTATACAATGTAATGACCATGTTGTGGCTGAACTTTGTGTGTACCAAATGAGTTCTGGACTGGTTATGGATTGAGATTATCCTGTCTGGTTTTCTGAATGTGTATTTGAGTTTAGTTTGGGATTGAGGTTATTCATTTTGTTCAGCCAAATGAATCCTAATGGAATTTGTGGTCAGAGACTGAATATTGTTCCATTATCGAATCCATCTAGATTACAATATCTAGGACTAAATGGATGTGAGATAATAATTATTCAGCATCAAAATTTATGTTTATAAAGGATTACAGAAATGTTTTTTAAGATGATTGTATAATTTCTCATCTAGATCTTTTAATGTAATCAACAGGGAAATTTTGCTTTCACACTTTATTTAAACTGTATATTTTACCATTTTATGCAGCAAGCAAATAGGCTATGCAAGGCATTCTTAATACAATGATTACAGGTGCTATGTAAGTGCCAGTAATGTAGAAAAATGTGTTTCACAGATCTACAAAGACCAAGTATTCATTTCTTACTTATTTGCTCCCTGGATGTGGGAAGGATGAAAATAGATTTGAATCCCAGCCTCTGCTAACATACTTGGCGAATATTTAGAACAATAATGGGTTGATAATCTCATCTAACTTTAAAAACATGGTAAAGTTGAACTATTGGATCAGAGTCAGCAACTGTACGTATACCAATACACGACTTAACCAACAAGAACAATGGGCCAGCTTTTCCATGGAGTGGTAGTCTCATTTTTTTTACAAAAGGAGGATGCTCCACATTTGTAGGCGTAGATTCAGATCAAGGCTTCTTCAGAAGCTGAGCCACGCTTGCATTCTGACAGTTTTTTCATAGTGCAGAACTGTCATAGAATCATACAGTATCGAGTCTGCATAGCCAGAAGTACACCACTACCTCCACGAGGCCTACAGACTTGAATGTTATTCACTTAACATTCCCCCTCCCCTACGCATTTTTTAAAGTTGTGAGGTTACCCCCCTCAACTATCCTCTAGGCAATACATTCCAAACCCCCACTACCTTCTGGGTGAACGACTTTCTCCTCAAACCCCTCTCAAAACCGCCTGTGTGTGACTTCAAAATTATGTCCCCTTGTTATTGACTTTTTAACTAAGGGAAACGGCTCCTTTCTAATCAGCTTGTCCATGCCTGTCATAATCTTACACACTTCTTTCAGGGCTCCCCTCAACTTTCTCTGCTTCAAAGAAAATAAGCCGAGCTTATCCAGCCTGTCTTATAGCTGAAATGCTTCATCCTGTATAAGATCTGACGAATGTCCCTGCACCCTCTCCAGTGCAGTCACATCCTTCCTATAGTGCGGAGACCAGAACTGTACATAGCACTCCAGCTGTGGCCTGACCAAAGTTCTGTACATCTCCAACATAACCTCTCTATTCTTGTAATCCATGTCTCAACTAATAAAGGCATGCATCCCTATGCTTTTTTAACTCCCTTATTAACCTGCCCTGCCATCTTCAGGGATCAATGGACAAGGACCTGAAGGGTCCTCTGTGCTTCCTAATGACCATTGAGATCTCTCTTGTGTTTTGCCTTCTTCCAAAGTGTATCTTCCCCCATTTATCAGGATGAGTTTACACTTACAACAGGTGAAAGCAAAACACACTGCCATTCACGGCAGTCAGCTGCCGTTTTCTGACACTAAAGATCTAGACAGCCACTCTGCCAGTTGTTGTCAAATGCTAAGTGCATAAGGTAAGATAAATGTGATGTTAGGATGCCAACTGGGTAAGGACTAGAGGTCCAGAGGGTTGGGTGCCAAGGGGGAAGGCTGCCAACTAAGATGGGGGTATAGTGCCAGATGGGTAGGTGGCAAGGATCACTTTATGGTAGGTAGGGCTGAGTGACAGTATTCAGGTTTGGCAGGGAGGTTGGTTGCTGGGTCCACTTTGAGGGATGGTTGGGCACAGAGTGGGGGGGGGGGGGGGGGGTGCTCAACAGCAGGGCTGGGGAGGAAAGCAATGTAGGAGAAGCGGTTTAGGTGCAGAGCCGGGTATGGTGGGGAGCATTTTCAGAAGCTTATTCAGAGTGTGGATGAAGAGGGTGTCAGGTTTGGCAATAGGGGAAGAGAGTCAAGATATAAAGCAGGGGGCAAGGGTGACATGGGCTGGACAGGCAGAAAGAGTGGTCAAGTGCAGAGTGGGGAAAGGAGAAGTCGGGTTCCCAGGGTAATAGGACAGTCTGGGGGTGTAAGTCATCTACTGAAAGTGTAGTTTGAGGTGTATGAGTACACAAAAGTAGCCAGAGAGACAATTAATTGGTGGTGGTTTAACCTGAGGGTCACCATGCCTAAGGCGAGGGCAGGGGTTGAGAAGGAGAAACCTTCATGGTAACCTCAGCCAGTGCGGGAATTGAACCCACATGTCGGCGTTACTCTGCATCGCAAACCAACTTTCCAGCCATCTGATGGTTGGGTAGGTACTCAAGTCAGACTATGAATTTAGCAGTCTAACTTTTCCTGAGTAGCTACTTAGTTAATTTTTTGGGGAAATCCAAATTCTCTGATCTATATGGGAGACTTTCAGAGGGTTCTGGGCAGAAGGAAATTGCTTAAAGAAATGATCAGTTTCTTGGACAATTCCTTCGGGGTCTGCTTTGATGAGGATTCTGCAAGGTCCCCATGTGCACCTCCTTGCTGCACTGGAATAACAACCAGAAAATCTCAATCAATAATGCCAATGTCTGTTGAAGCCACACACTCTGCGCTGCCTTTTAAGTTTGAGAGTCAAATTAAGGATTATGCATCCTTGGAAATAAAAGAAAACTATTTTTCTTTTTGATAAGAGAAAAGCAGGACATAGCATATCAGAGGATTGTAGTGATATGGTAACACTTCAGTAATTGATTAGTTTTACCTTAATGCACGTCTTCAGCATTTCTGTTCAATGCATTTAGCCCCTTGAGACCTAAACTTCATTTATATTAAAATACACAAAGATCCTTCTAATGTAAAACAATTTTTTAAAATCCCAAAACATGACAAGACATAAAAAGTTATGACTTGTTTTGTTAACTACATTGAAAAAAGATGACATTTGTTATTGAACTGGTGCCAGTTCATAAAAATGTGAGCAAGGATAGGCCATTCAGCCCTCTAAGCCTGCTGTATCGCAGTAAGATCAAGGCTGATCTTTTATTTCAGCACCAATTTCTTGCACTGTTTCTGTATCATTTGATTTTTTTTCTTAATTTGTAGAAGCTACTCATCCCAGTTTTGAACAAAAACAAATTATTTTGGTGTTCCTATGCTTCCTATGTTTAAAATTAACTGTTAATCTGTCTCTCCCAATACTGCTTACCTTTCTCTTGCCTTCCTAGATGTTAGATGATGAGTGGGGAGGGGAATTTACAATAACTAAAACAATAATGTCTCAAGTGCATATCCAATTTCATAAACAGTTTTCTCCAAAGACGTAAGATAACTTGGATTCATTATCATGCGCGTTTAAATGTAGAAATAAAGAGTAACCACACCTTGCTGCAAAAAATTATTAAAGACCCCTTGCAGTGAGCTTATCATTTTTTTGAAAGACTCTATCTTGGTGTCCAATCAATCACATAATTTCATTATCATGTGAACTTCCTGAGGCTATTGGGAAGAACAAATAGAAAGATTATAAAACACAAAAGATAGTTTGTTTTAATAACCTAGTTATATACTGTGAAAGAATCTCTTAACTTTGTTATTTCTGTCCATTTATAATATTATTTGAATATTAGCACAATTAAAATTGCACTTAAAAAAATTTTGGACGATTAACAGCATGAAATAGAATGTTTAAGTCACATGGATAGCCCTGATTTCAAAGGCTTTTATGTAAACACTAATCTGGTTTGTAAGAGTTTAATGACTGGTTCATTATCAAGTAATGCAGGTGTACGCTTAATCGAGGGGAAGAAAATGGTTTTCTTGTTTAACAGAAAAATTATTGCATGCCGATTAGAATTTTCTTAACATGATTCCTGGCTTCTGTCCCAGAAAGAAATTGAGTATCCTACATGGTAATCTTTGATTCCAATAGCATTTAGTTTTGCTGGAGTTATATCTTTTATTTGATTAATCATTTTTACAATTCTCAACAGTTGCAGGAAAACAAACAAGTCAAATTGTAGCTTGATGTAATAATGTGAGAGAACTGTGGTTGAAATGCTGTCTCTTAACTTACCATGTAACAAGTTATTTAAATAGACATCCTTAAAATTTGAGAAACGGTTTCATTTTGTTATACATTCTAAAAATTTGTATCTTTATTTTTTGGTTCTTTCCTCTTTAAAGTACTAAATCCAAAGCTGAGATATGGTTTCAAAGGTGATAAGGGTCCTCCAGTTAGCTGTTCAAATGTATGCTCCAACGTTATGATCCTAGACTATGAGAAGATTATTCTCCTATGCCAGATAGAATGGGAGCTTCACAACCCCATTTGTTTTGCTGGAGGAAAATAACAAGAATTTTTAGGTTTACCTCAGGACAGTTATAGTTTTGATAGTTAATTATTATCTTGCTTTTTATAGTGTATTCTGTACCCTGATGTAAGATAATGGGAAGTGGTGTTAAATTTCTTAAACACTTTTGTCATGACATGATATTTCTTCCTAGATTTTACTAGAATATTATGGGTTGTACCAGTATTTGTGCTGTTTTTCAGTGAAGCCTCCTGTGATATTTCTCCCTGTTACTGTATTCCCCCTGGGCACAGTATGGGATTCCCAGGCTTGTTAGTGTTTGTGTTACACAGTCTGGAGCTGCAATACCACACCAGATGATCCATGTTAAGTGTTTTGCAAATTAATGAGGCTTTTGATATTCTTGTTCTCACTTCTCAATGTTTAAAGATAATGTACGTTTGTCATTGCTAGGGTCTTATGATTATAGATCCTCTTAATATAGTAGTTTGGGCATGTAATGTTTAAAAATTAGGGACTCCACCTGTTGTCTTGGGACATAAGTCCTTGTTAGTTTGGACTGTGATATCTAAGCAGGACATGACTTTTCGAGTGAATTAGGTGGATGTTTTATTTCTCTTGGATAAATACAGTCGCGTTTAGCTTTTCTTTAAAGCAGTGTAGTAAAGAAAAATTTACCCAAGCCTTAAATGGGTCTTGAAGGTATTTTTATACTCAAAGCAAGTATTTAACAGCAGAGAGAAAGAACAACACTAATGATTTTCCAGGATGATTAAGAAGACCAAGTCTGTGTGCTCACAAAGTAGAAGACTGAAAAATTAAGCAATTGTTGATTCGATTTAAAAAATGTAAAATGCATTTTGTGTATTTAACTTACTTAAAATAAATGCACCATCTGTTCCATTGTCTAGGTATTGAGTATTGAGCACAATTGTATTTTTATCATTAATAAACACATCAAAACAGAGAAGAAGCTGACATTTGTCAGTCTGGGTAGCAGCATGTTGTTAATAATGCATTCCCCTAGCCTTCCATTAGCTGCACTTAACCTGCTACGAGAGTGCTGGTGGTTTCTGATTCGCAGTAACCCAGCAACAGTTCCATGCAGTGCAGTTGATGTGCACAGCGATTAGTAATCTTCTCAGGGGGATTTTTTTGTTTCTCTTTGACACACTCACCTCCTAAAGACCCAGAATCAGGATAGTCTGCCAAGAAAAAATAAAGAAAGGAGCAAGTCAAGCAGAAAAATTGGCCTTGTTTCTTCTCCTTCATGTGGGCAGTCGCTAAAATCTGACACTTTTGTTTTTGGATGGTTAAAAGATGAAAGTAGATACATCAGTGATGAAAGAACAGCAGTAGCATTGTAGTTAACTCATTTTTTGTTTCAGAAATACTCTTGTCTTTGCCCTGATTCTGCCTGGATTTTATAACAATTGCAAACAAGCAGTGTTCACCCAAATCAACATAGGCTTTGGGTCAGACCTTTGGACGTTGAGGTTAGTGTTTAGAAAAAGGCACTGTTTTGAGTATCTCCATTGCCTGTACAGCATGATCTAAAACAATCCAAAGGATCTTATAATTGGCCAGTCAATTTTCCTGATTTTTCTCAGGCACACCAGGTCCAGAATGGCCTAATCATTCTCCATTATAGTTCTTACAATGTAAAAGTAATAACTTAGTGAAACATTTTGAGATATTTTGACAATATAATAAGTCTATTTTTGTCTGAATTTATTTTCAATTACACTGGGTATCTGTGAGCTTCCCATTGATTCTGTTTTTTGAAAAAGAGTCTGGTCAGCACACAGCACCTTCCAATAGAAACAGAGCCAAAATAAGGATCACAATGGCACAGAGATTGAACTTGCGTCTTTAGACCTCACACACCAGCCATATTTGTTCCAACTATGCATTAACAACCATGTTTTTATTTATTATTAATAAAATAATAGAAATTACAGCAGAGAATTAGGCTATTCAAAGAACCATACCAGTACTAATGCTCCTGTTTCCATGAAAGAGAAACAGTACTCATTCGAACCTTTGAGCACATAAGGTGGCCTTTTTGCTCATCATTCCTCTAATGGATCTTTGAAAGACCTACATAATTATCCTACTGTCCTGCTCTTTTTCTGTAGCCCTGGAAAGTGAACATAGTCAGCTAGAAGAGGACTAATTTCAGTGAATTGATTGAAGAATGTGGCCCAAGTGGATTTGACCTAAGTTTGGTAATTGAGCAATAGGTCTTCAAAGAAGAGAGAGTTTGAGTACAGGCTATTCATATTCTCATGAGGGGAAAAGAGGAAGGACATCTAAGGCTAGAACTCCCTGCAGGTCTAGATTTATGGTAATTGAAATGAAACACAGAAAGGTAGCTTAACAATGAATATTAGGTTCATTCATAATTCAGTAGAAAACCTAGCTAGGCACAAAAATTTCAGGGAAGAACTGAAAAAGGAAGGGGAGCAAGCAGGCTGTTTAAAAATAGATTTATAGTAACGTAAAAGGGAAACCCAAAGTCTTTTATAAGTCCATAAGTAGTAAAAGGGTAGTCAGAAGTGGGTAAGACCAATTAGATACAAAAAGGAGCTCCTGCGGCTGAGGTACGAAATGAGTACTTTGCATTTGATCTCCTTTTTTTAAAACAAAATTACTGCCAATTTCGGTGTGAAGGAGAAAGAAGAGAAATTGAACAGAAAAAAAAGAGATTCTTAGCAGTTGGTAGCACTCAGAGAGCAGGTATTGAGTCTATACTCAGATATTCAGTAGCTAGGGAGGATGTTTACAAAATGGACTTCAGTGGTGGTAACATCTGAATTCCTCCCAGTTTCACACAATAATAACTGTAGAAATACATAAATCTGTGGAGAACCCATGTGTGGCTTGAGGTATGGTACATGTTGAAGGGCTTTTGATTCATGGGACAAATTGCAGGGTAGGAGGTACCTATTCAAAAAGCAAGGAGTTACACCTCAACAGCATAGGGATCATAATTCTTGTAGGGAGTTTCTTTAGTGTCTTAGTGTGGGATAAAGCAAAATTAGCAAGGTATGAGTGCTGGCACTTAGATGTAGAAAGGAGGAATAAGGTACATGAAGTGAAAGTGCCGAGATGTACTAGAGAAGGGAACCATATTAGAAAGGAGTTTATATAGAAGAACGCCGAGCAATATAAAGACATTTTTGCATTATCTGTCGCTAAAAGATGTGAAAAATGTTTGTGAGCTATAAGCACAAGTAGCCAAGTGGGAAGGCAGTATAATGACAACACGTGTTGGCTTGTAAATAGTGAGGGCTAGATGCTTAACATTCAAAGATAAAAAGGTTCGGGTAGGAGAAAAGAAAGGTTAGGGTGGCAATACTGAGCATTAGCTTTCTCTTAGTAAGTACTGATATAAAGTGCTTGTTAAGCATTCTAGCATTGTCCTGCATTTCTAAGCTCTTTATCCTCAGTCAGACCCCTGCACCTCTTACAACCCATTTACTGTTTCTTGTCATGATAACATGTTCTGTTCATTCTCTTTCTGAGTCTTATTTTCCTCCTCTCTTCTGTCAACCCAGACATTGTAGTGCTGGAAAAAGAGAACTTTCAGGGCATGGAGTTTCTGCTTGAGAAAATACTCATTGT
>NW_025968180.1:0-25000 GCF_021869965.1 Rhincodon typus
AGCCTTCTCCAGCGTGATTGGTGTGAGTGTCGGGGTGGATCAAATGAGATGTAAATGAGCAGCACGATGCGAACCGAGCTGGTTGTTTGGAAACACTGGTGAATTTCCAGCGAACGTTTCGTCTCAATCGGATACATTGCAGCTTCGGATTGTTACTTAACGTTCGAAATTGGAACGCGACGCTTCCGGAATGAGTTCGATCCCGATTCGCTGAAGGCGAGAGTCCCAGGAATTCAAGGGACGTTCAGCAAAAAAAAATCTCAAGCATCTCCCGTTTCGGCGTGAGATCTGGGACGTAGTTTGCGTAGGGCTGCTAGTGGGCAGTATTACCGCTTGTTGTGATTACTGGATTTTGGGGCTGTATACTGCGCCATCTTGAGACTTCTTTTTCTCCCCCCCACCCCCCCCACTTCTCCCTCCCTCATCTGAAAGATTCCGGGGGGTTTAAAGGATATCTTGTTTGCTCTTTCACTCGGTCTACTGGGCCTGTAGAAGGCGGCCAAATTAAAACTTAGTCCACTCCACCCCCGGCCCCCCTTGGTTGCCTGATCCCACAACCACAAAAAGAGAAAAATCACCCCCTTTTTTAAAAAAAAGTGATTGATAGGATCGAGCATGAGTATCGAAACACTCCTGGAAGCTGCAATGTTTTTGGAATTGCAAGCGCAACAACAGAAAACACGTGGTAAGAGAGCGCATGGATGTAATATTTCTCTCTCTCTCTCTCTGACCAATGCGGATACTCGTCTGTTTTTTTTTGTTATTTTGGCCCGGCTTTCTGAAAATCCGTATAGCCTTTCATTATTACACAATCCTCTTTAGATTGTTGCACTTTGGACGTTACATTGTATTGTTACATATAAGTGATAGTACTAGACATTGTAATAATGTTTATGGCAGGAAACGATAACGGGATTATTTTCATTCAGAATTTTTTGAGGCAAGTCATTTGACGTAAAATATAGCTTTTCTCGTAAAATCACGTAAAGTAATTAGGATCATTTACCAGTCAGCATCGCTGTAGGTTTCGGATGTAACTGACAATATTTTTTTCTGTGGTGAGCTACACATTTGTAATAAGGTTGACACGTGGAGATGTTCAAATTTTGGATAATGCTATCCGCTTATAGTGCACCAAAACCACTCGATTGTACCGTGTGCTTATGATTTAAGGAATTCTTTTCCAGGGGCAGGGCCGAGTCAGACGTTCAAAAATACTGTAGTCTGTTTGCATAATGACGTGTCGTGGCATGGGGTGGAGGTGTCATATGATACTTGGTAGTTCCGCTTTTTTTTGTTGCAGTTTTTAATCAGTGTTGTTTGAGTTAATCCGACTCTCTATTGTTGAATGTAACGGAAGGCGGAAGAGGCAGGGAGATACATTGTAGTGAGGGATGTCGCAGAGCCGGCGTTGCTGGCATCTCCCTCAGCCTCATCTCCACGAGCTATTGTTAATAATAGTGGCAGTGTATTTTGTTCGGCCTGACGTGTCTGACTCCTCCCCGCTACCACGTGCATTGGGACAAGCCTGCCTCCTGTAAATTCAGATTCACATGTTACCTATTCAGAAGCTCTCCAGCAGCAACACACGTTACAAATATGGTGGTGCGAGTTGTTCAGTTGTCAATTGACCGAGCTTCCCGTCCCCTTTATTTAACAGCTGTCGAGTACCCTCCACCCCTTTGGCGTTTTCCCTTTAAATTCCAGCCTTGCTGTCATACAGTCGCGTTTCCTGACGGTCGTGGGCGGTGATCGCCTTACATTCCGCACTACTGTGTGCACTTCACCCTGGATGACTAAGCCTGAGACGGTCGATTTTAGATTAAATTAAATCATATAAGGGTACAATACGAAAAAAAATTCAATAATACTTCTCCGGGCGGGAGGGATGTATTAAAACATCTCCTTAAGGAGAGCTAAATAACATCCACACTTTCCATTCACAATGCTGGACTAAGACTTCATCTCTGTCCCCCGGTATCATAAAATCTTGTCCCTAGACTGCATTATTGTTTCGCCACAAATCCCCACAGGTATTGAGGATTTCCCCCTTCCCGAGGAACTACATTCAGAATTGAGTTTAGCAGCCTTGCCATGCTGTTACTCTTCATTTTTGACACTGGGGACACGATGGCCTAGTGGTATTATCGCTGGTCCGTTAATTCAGTAGACCCAGATAATGATAGACTCGGGTTCGAATCTCGCCGTGACAGATGGTGGAATTTGAAATTTGGAATTAAGAATCTAATGATGACTATGAATCCATTGCTGATTGTGGGGAAAAACCCATGGAAACTGCCATCCTTACCTGGTCTGGCCTACGTGTGACTCCAGATCCACAGCAATGTGGTTGACTCTGAACTGCTCTCTGGGCAATTAAGGATGGGCAATAAATGCTGCCCTCATCCCATTAATGAATAAAGGGGAAAAAATTGTTGAAAAACAATGTGTACTGGCCGGGGGGGGGATTATTTTGTGAAAGAGTTGACCTATTCTTTGGCACTTTTTGACTGCAGAATAATAGCAGATTGATGCCCTTTTATCTCTGCTGCTCCCCACCCCTCATCTTCAACTGTCATTTGTGGGTGTAAACAAGCTGGGAGCAGGGAGTTGACAACACTGCATTCCCATTAAAAACCTGGGTAGTGGATATCTTCTGGAGGTTAACGTTGGTAGAATAAATAAGAGAAGCTGGTCCTTTTGTGTTTCTGTCTTGATAGGAGTTTAAGAAATAGAAGGAGACATATGTTGTTATATGGTCCCTCAGATCTGTTCCTCCATTTAATAAGATCATGTGTGATCTTGATAATTCACTTCCCTGCCCTGTGTCTCCATCTATTCTGTGATTCCTGTTGAATACAAACATCAATCAATTTTTAGCCTTGTATTCAATGGCTGAGCATTCACAGCTCTCTGGGGTTGAGAATTCAAAGATTCACAATCATCTGAGGGAAGGTAGTTTTCCTTATCATAGTTCTCCATGGCTGAATGCTTATCCTGGGACTATGCCCCTTAGACTCTTCATCAGGGAATACAAACTTTCAACAGCTACTGTGCCATGCCCTTTCAGAGTTTCAACTTTTGAGACTTTTGAAAACAGGCCTTTTTTACTCAATCTGTCTCAGGACAACTCTCATCTCAAAGCTCAAACTCGTGAACCTCCCCTCACTCAAGCTTCCTTAGGCACGGTGACCAAAACTGCAGAAGTGTAATTTCACCAAAGCTCTGTACCTTACAACAAGAGCTCCTTTTGCTTGTACTCCAACACAATTGCAATAAAGGGCAACATTTCATTTGCTTTTGTAACTGCTTGCTGGACCTGCATGTTAACTTTGGAGTATCTTTGGGACATTAATCAGAATTTAATACTTCCTCTTAATTAAAAAAGTTTAGTTCTATAACCTTGCAGCATCCTCATTAGAAATTTTTCTCTGAAATCACATTTTTCAATTAAGCATAAAAATATTTTTGTTGAATATATGCACTACCCCCATTCTTTCCTGGGACTATGACCTCTGTCTATTGATCGTTTGTTTGTTTTTTTTTTCTTAATTGTTAGATAAAAGCATTGTCAATGCAAATTTGCTGCAATGGGAGCCCTAATCCAGGGGTAGATCCTTATGCTGACTGTGACAGGTTGATTCATTGTCAAGGGTTCATTCCCATTTGGGGGCAGGCAAAGGGAGAGCTGTATACTATGTCTGACTGCTCTAGTGCAGAAAAACCTTGTGCTAATTTTATGCTTTCAGACTCCATACTTTCCACGTATTCCCCCATCCACAGTAATATCCTTGACATTGGTTGAAAGTGTGTTTTTATATCTGCCAAAGAAAACATACTTTTGTTCAAATTATGAGCAGGTTTGCCTTGTGATAAAGCAGACAGAGATGAAGTAGAACTGATTCTTTTCCAGTACCAAATTATCTCGGCTGAGTGGATACAACTGGCTTTCATCTTTATGTGAGGGAAGAGGAGGAGAATCATTTGCATTCTGGATTGTCCGGTCATCTCTGCAGGAGAGTGAGAATGTTAGTTGGGGATAAGATGGGGCTTGTGTGATAGCGTCATACAGCAATGAAACAGACCTTTTGGTCCAACTCGTCCATGCCGACTAACTTTCCCAAACTAAATTGGTCTCGCTTGCGCTTGGCCCATATCACTCTAAACCATTCCTATTCATGTACCGATGCAAATAGCTTTTAAATGTTGTAACTGTACCTGCAGCTACCACTTCCCCTGGCAGTTCATTCCACATACAAACCACAATCTGTGTGAAAAAGTTGCCTCTCAGGTCCTTGTTAAATCTTTCTCCTCTCACCTTAAAAATACATCCCCCAATTTTGAATTCCCCATGCTAGGGAAAAGACCTTTACTATTCACCTTATCTATGTCCCTCATGATTTTCTAATCCTCTATAAGGTCACCCACAAACTCCTACACTCTATCCGTCCTGGTAACATCCTGGTAAATCTTTTGTGAACCCTCTCCAATTTAATAATATCCTTCCTATACCAGGGCGACCAGAACTGTACACTGTACTCTAAAAGTGGCCTCACCAAAGTTCCTGTACAATCAGGACTCCTGTTCCGACTCCTATGTGCGGTGGTCTGAGCAATTAAGGCAAGCATGCTAATCATCAACTTTACCACCCTGTCTACCTATAATGCAACTTTCAAAGAACTATGTACCTGAACACCTAAGTTTCTCTGTTCGACTACACTACCCAGGACCCTGCCATTAACTGTATAAGTCCTGCCCTTGTTTGTTTTACCAAAGTGCAGTACCCCACATTTATTCAAATTAAACTCCGTTGCCACTCCTCAGTCCATTGGCTCAATCGATCAAGATCCCTTTATAATCTTCGATAACCTTCTTCACTGTTTTGATGTCATCTGCAAACGTTAACCATGCCTCCTTAAGTCTCATCCAAATCATTAAATATTATTTACAAACGAAAGTGGACCCAGCACTGATCCCTGTGGATCACGACTAGTCACAGGCCACCAGTCCGAAAACAATCTTCCACCACCTCCCTCTGTCTCCTTCTGCCAAGCCAATTTTGTATCCAGTTGGCAAGTTTAACCCTGAATCCCATGTGATCTACCTTTACTGATTATTCTACCATGTGGGAATCTTGTCAAAGGCTTTACTAAAGTCCATGTAGACAACGTCTATCGCTCTGCCATCATCAATCCTTTTGGTTACATCCTCAAAAAAACTCAATTAAGTTTGTGAGACATGATTTCCCATGCACAAAACTATGCTGACTATCCCTTGCCCCTCCAAATGCATGTAAATCCTATCTCTCAGAATCCTCGCCAACAACTTACCCACCACTGATGTCAAATTCACAGGTCTATAGTTCCCAGGCTTCTCCTTCTTAAATAAAGGCACAACATTAGCCACCCTCCAGTCCTCCAGCACCTCATCCATGACTGTAGATGCAAATGTCTCTGCTAGAAATCCCAGAGTTTCTTCCCTAACTTCCTACAATGTCCTTGGATACACTTGATTAGGTCCCGGAGATTTATCCACCTTTGTTTTTTTTTAAGCACTTCTTCTTCTATAATGTGGACTGTTTTCAAGATATCAACATTTATTTTTCTGAGTTACCTAGCCTCCATTTCTTTCCCCACAGTAAAAACTGACACAAAATATTCATTTGGTTTCTTTCCCGTTTCCTGTGGTTCCACACATAAACAACCTGGTTGATCTTTAAGGGGCCCTGTTCTCTTCCTAATTGCTCTTTTGCTCTTAATCTAATTGAAAAATCTCTTTGGATTATCCTTAACCTCTTCTGCCAAGGCTATCTCATATCCTCTTTTTGCCCTTCTGATTCCCCTCTTAAGAATGCCCTTACACCCCTATACTCTTCAAGAGATTAACTTGATCCCAGTTGTCTATACCTAATATATGACTCCTTATTCTTGACTAGAGCTTCAATATCTTTATTCATCCATCATTCCCTTCTCTTACCAGCCTTCAGTCTAACAGGAACATAATGCCTCTGAACTCTCGTTATCTCACTTTTGAAAGCCTCCCACTTGCCAATCATCCCTTTACCTGTAAACAATCTACTGCAATCAACTCTTGAAAGTTCCCATTTCATACCATCAAAATTTGCCTTACTTCAATTAAGAACTTTAACTTTTACACAATTCCTATCCTTTTCCATAACTATTTTAAAACTAAAAGAATTATGATCACTGTGCCCTTCACACCATTTAGGAAACAGCCAGCAGAATTTGCAGTCTGGGCTTATAAATGATAACTACTGGGGTACAATAGCCAATGGTTTGAGAAGCACAAAAGCAGAAATTGTCGGAGAACCCAGCAGGTCTGGCAACATCTGTAGAGAGAAACAGAGTTAATGTTTCGAGTCTAGCGACCCTTCTGCAGAAGTGTCAAGACTCTCTCTAGCTTTTTACTGAATTGTACGCCAGTTAGACATGTTGCTGTGGGGACATTGGTGTATGAGAAGAAAATGTTTGGGGGATGGCGGAAAGGAGTAGATTTGTTTAAAAATGCTTATCAAGTACTTTTGATATCCACTGTCAGTGTCTGTATTGTGACAACAGTATCTGACCCGAACAGTAATGGAAAACCACTTGAGCTTGTAATGGTAAGGTACCGTTATACACAGGGCAGCAGATCCAGGACTCTCTGCTGGCACTGAATATAGATACATTGAGATAAAGCTCGGAATCCCTAAATGTTATACTTGCCTCCAGTTGAGTGGGCAATATCTCTGCTAGAAATAAAGTTAGACATTAACTTACATAAAATATTTCCTGACAAAAATGTTGATTAGTTCTATAAGGATTGTAACCTACAACATTTATAACATTCTGGGGAGATGTGCTTTGCACTTAATTGACAGAAGTAGGGGACAGTCCAAATCTTGTGCAGCAATTGGTTGTGTACTTGGGTTCATAACATTTGAAAACTGAATTTAAATAAAAAACACAGAAATATGCTGGTAATAATCAATATATTAGACTTCATCTGTGGAAAGAAAAGAGCAAAATTAATGCTTCAGGGCAGAACCTTGCTCAAATGCTGATCGGATTAACAAAGTTCACCGTCTTAAAGTAGTTACCCATGAAGTTCTCCCGTTAAGGAAAAAAATTTTGTGTAGGCTACAAGATGTAGGTGTTCAGTATGTTTTATTTTCAGAGTAGTAAAAGATATATTTATGCCTATAATTCTCGGTGTTTAGTATGCTGTCTGACAGAGCAAATGTGAAATTACCTTGCTTTTTTTTTTGCCCATCCCTCCATATTAAAAGGTATTACTGTCCACTTTCTTGTGTGTCTGATTACAAACAGTGTGGAGACAGCCTAAAGGGAGATGCCTTTCCTGACTGCTTTATGCAGAGGAATTGTACATGGTGTGAAGTATGATTGGAGAAAATATTTTTATCTGACAAAAGACCTGTAAGAATGCACTTTAGGAGAGCATGTTGTTTTAGCAACGCTGACTAGACAACTTAAAAGGAAAAAAGTAAGGTTGAATCATTGTATCTAGTTAAAATTGTTTTTTAAAAAAATGTGATTGCATATTTTTTAATGTTAAGATAAAGGAACTGTACTTTGCGTGTAGTAACATGATGTGATTTAAAATATCCTGTACATATCTTGTATTGCAGAACCTCAGTCCTATCCATTCTCCATTCTCCATTCTAAAGTGCAATTGTATGAATCTTTTACTTTCTAATGCAGTGCTATTGTTGATGATGTCCATGAAGAACAACCTGGGAATGCTAGCATGGCTAGTTGTGATGTGTTAATGTTGGTGATTACATCCTGTAGTGTGCTGTGATAAAATATTACAGAGGAAGCTTTCTTGAAGGTGGAAAGAATTTTTCTTCCAATATTTTCCTGAGATAAGGTCTCCGAGGTTATTTTTTATTTGTTTTCAAAGGTGTAAAAACTTACAGTATTGCCCTTTCCTGCCCCTTGCTTGACATATACATAGCTTGAAGTAAGAGCATGGCTGGGCAGGGATCTGGTTCTTATCACCTTGGCAATGTGGAACGGTGATTAAGTGTCTTTCTCTGTCTTTCCTCCTCCTCCTCTTACAGAATGGAAAAGAAGCCACGCAGCCTCTATACAGCAGTGCAAGAAGAATGACACCTGAAATAAAAGCAAAATATTGTGGATGCTGGAAATCTGAGATAAAACCAGAAAGCGCTAGACAAATTCAGCTGGTCCAGCAGCATCTGTGGAGAAAGAAACAAAGTTAATGTTGAATCCAGTATCTTCAGAGCTCCGTTTCTCTGTCTCCACAGATGCTGTCAAGCCTGCTGAGTTTCTCTAGCACTTTCTGATTTTATTTAAGAATGGGAGCTCAGCTGGTTCACATCCCTTCTTCGCTTTATGCTGCTATTACTTCTGATGGCAGACGAAATATGAAGAATTTAAGATCGGCACAATGTGTACCACTTTGCTACCCTTTTTATTGAATAAATTTGCATGATTCAGGGACAACTTTAAAAAATTGCACTGATCCTTTGTAGAAACAGGCATTACAGAAACATGAGAAAAATGACTGCAGAGCCCAAGTTGATATTAGGAAAATTAACCAAAAATTTAGTCAAATAGTTGGCTTTTAAGAAGGAAGTGAGCAAGATTGTGAGAGGGAGCAATTCCAAGAAAAGAACCTCAGTGGCTGTTGGCACATTGACAGTGGTCATGCTGGGGTCTTCACAAGATGTCAGACTGAGAAGAGAGGTTCATTTATGGGAAGGATGGGCTGTAGAACTGGAGGAGATACTGACATTGCAGCTCTGCAGAGATTTTAAAGGTGGAGCAAATCAAAATCCATATTTTCTGTTAGCAGGTAGAAAAATGTTTGTTGCCCTAGAATTCTGAATGACTCTGAAATGGAGTTAGAAATGTTTTCAATAAAAATTAGATTTGTTTTTGTGGTGAGTTTAAGTGGGAGCATGTTAACTAGGGAAGATATATCTAGTACCTGATTCCTCCTGGTCTTTTCATAGTTGTTTATCCTTATAGCTGTTAAACAAAGTTTCTAGTTTTGTGCAGTCTACGAGGTGGACATTTACTTGGAATGATCACAACTGGGTTGAGGTCCCTTGTAGAGTGTAGTTTCTCATTGATCAAATAGTACGTTTGTTTAGCCTATAGGCTAATGGAAAATGTTCTTTTTATTTGACCTGTGAATAACCTTTAGCCAAGCATTGCTGAACAAAGATGAGTCCATTGAAAAAGATGGACATTCTTTGCTTTATAGCACAGTACGGATAGTCTTATGGTGACACTTGTACTCTGTGAAATAACTGAAGGAAGGACTTAAACCTGCAAACATTGGCGATCTTTGCACTTTGCATGGAAACCAGATTTTTTTTTGAGTTTGACCACGTAGCAAGTATGGCCCAGTAGGGGAAAAAAACACAATGTATGTCATGGAACTCAGCCATTTGAATCAAGGAGGTTCCAAGATTGAATTTTGCTATTTGGTGTGTTAGTTGATTTCAGCTTGAATCCAGTTGGCTGCTGTAACAGGGAGGAGAAAATGAATAAACGATCCTGTTTGTGCTTGCTGTCTAGTGATGGAATGCACGTGTGTCTGTCTGTCTGTTCGTTCGGCTGTTGTACACCTCAAAGTTGAGCACCTTGATCATTGCCATTGGAGTGAAGTGTTACAATGTGCCAGGTACTTAATAAAATATATTTCACCAGCAGTTGATGCACTCTGGAGGGAAGAATTCTTAAAAGTGACATAGCGAACACATCTGTCACCTCATAGTGTACTGAAACAGATGGGTTAAAAGGACAACAATTGTTTTATCCATTGTCTGCATTGAGTTGTGGTTCCAACTGGATGTGGTGGGATGGGATCCTGCAATTAGTTTTGATTTAATTGAGAAATGATAGGAATAATGAGCTATGGTTCCTGCTCCTTTTTGTTGTCTACTTCTGCTTGGAAGACCTGTGTCCATGTGTGGAAGGATCAGATTCATCTGTGGTACTGCCTTTGGCTCAAAGAAAAGACTGCTGGAACTTTGTGGAGTAGTCTCGAACCATGAGTCTGTGCCCTTCTGACTTGATATTTAGCCTCATATACTTTCATTCAGTGTTAATATGGGTACTACATATTTTAATAGTACTATGACAATACATCAGTTCAGTCCAAAGGCAAGTCCTTGTCTCATTGCCTTTTTGAAGCTTCATTTTGAGGCATTTTCTTTGGCAACGTCTTGGTTCGCAATTGCTTTCCACTCTCAAGGGCAAGACGAGGAGGTAGGTCCCTAGTCTATCTCAGCTTTGGTGAGAATCAAATCCATGCCATGATTCTGAGCCACATGCTAACAATCTAAGCAAACGGCCACCAACAACCACATGCAATTTCAAAAATATAGTTAATTGTCCAGGTACCATAATGATCCATAGCCTTATAGATAGCTAAAGTAAACCATTGTCTCTCCAATCCCATTTGTGGTAATAATTGAGTAATAAAACTTGCCTCAGAGATGGAGCGAGGGACTGGTACCTGTTTGTTGAACATTACCTTTCTACTCTTGTTCTGAATTTAACTCCCAATTTGGGAGTAAACAGGAAAAAAAGTGCTGTAAGTCTGAAACAAAATGAGAAAATATTGAATTTCAGACTGTAAAATATTAATCTGCCTTTTCTCTTTACTGCCACTGACTGAATAAGCATCTGTTTGGAGCATTTTTTTGTTGCTAAACAATGAGTTTTGTCGGTCACAGCGTGGTAAGAAGCAGTAGGAGTTTCAGTGGTCTCAACCCGTTGTCATGGATATGTGACAAAATTGCACCCGGTTTGGCAAACACTTGCCTCACTTGGAGAAATGCTGGAAATGTGAAAGAATGACTGGAATGAGAATTGGAACTCCTAAACTGGATTTGAAGCCTATCAGTGGTGCATTGTAGAGGGAATTTTACTACACATTAAGATATTTTTTCTAGTCAACCTGCTCAGAGATGTAATTGTACCCCTCTGGAGCAGGTGGGACTTGAACCCTGGACTCTTCATCCAATGGTAGGGACAGTATCACTGCACCATATTTTCCCTGTGCACAGGAAGTGTCAGCTGCCAAGACTGCCAAACAGAAGTGTGAAAGGGAATCCTCTCCTCAGTTGATGCTCACTTACCCTGATAGGTCCAAACAGTATAAGTAGGTTAACCCTATCACCAACACTTGGATGGAGACTAGAGAATGGAAACTGTGATATTCTTGTTTCACTTGTCTGAATAGACATCAGGTGTCAAAAACATGACTGAAGTGTGTAATGTGTAATGTATGTAAATTGGTTCAGTGATTTTCTGATATTTCTCTTTAGACCTGTCTATTGCTATATATTCTGTGTTTATATGTTGCACATTCTGAGAAATGTTGGCAGTTCTGCCTTATGGAAAAATAGAACCAGTCCAGTTAGGTTTATGTGAATGTTCTCTTCAGAGGGAGAATGGGACTGATGACATTGCATATAGTGCTAGGTCTGTCTGAAATACAGGTTTCTATTATGAAAGCCTTGCATCTAGTGAAAAACCACCACATTTCAAGACATTTAATAGTCTGCTGTGCGTATAAGAGGAGAAAGGCAGTCATTTCAAGTTTGATTTCTTCTGGCATAGACTTTCAAATTTACGAGCATCTGCCAAACTGCAAACCTTCCTCACTGACAGCAACTAACTTCTTAAATAACCTTGGCTTGTACTACTCTCACTAATTAGGTCCTTGTGATGTTAAGCAGACAGGCTACAATTCAACACTGCTTTACTGTACCTGTCCAAAGGTATGTACATCTAAGAATGACACTAAGTTGCTGAGCAGAATGGAGCAAATTGGGTAAACTGCACCTTGAATCTTTCACTCCACCTCAATTCTGTCGCTGTCCTCCCATCAACTGCACCCAGACACTGTACTGTTGTATGTGATGGGGATTGATTCTATGCATATAATTTGTGTTAAGTGTTGTTTGTTCACTGCTGGAGAAACAATCTTGCTTTTATTAGATGTTGCTACAGTTTCAGTCATGTGTTCTGTTTGCTGTAATTCATGGGGCTGCTTTTTAAATACACTCAGTAGACTGCATGCTGTAGTGCATTGTTTAAACAGACGGTTTTCTAAGTAAATGCACTTTGCTATAAAATAGAATGTTTGCTGTAATTCCCTGTCCACCTCTAAGTCATTGTCTGATGCATGAATGTGGCAAACGTATCTCCTATATTTGAAAAGGGAGGGAAGCAGAAAATGGGAAACTACAGGCCAGTTAGTTTAATATCTATGACAGGGAAATGTTCAAAGCTGTTCTTAAAGATGTTATCACAGGACACCTAAAAAAAATTCAAGAATGGATAGAGAAATGCGAGAAGCTATTCTTAATGATGTTTTACTAGGATACATTTAAAAAGAATCAAGGTTATCCAGCAATGTCATGATGGCTTATGAAAAGGAAATCATGTTGAACTAATGTATTGGACTTCTTTTGAGGAAGTAACCTAATGCAGATGAAAGAGAACTGGTGGATGAACTGTACTTAGATTTCCAGAAAGCATTTGATAGCCTGCCACATCAAAAAATAAAATAAAAGCTCATGATGTAGGGGTAATAGATTTGATATGGGTAGAAAATTTGTTAGCTAACAGTAATGGAGTATGATGTGGGAAAATGGTGAAATTGTCCCTTTTAGCACGAAGAATAAGAAAGAGGCATACTACCTGAATGGTGAGGGATTGCAGAGCTCTGATATGCAAAGGAATCTGGGTGTCCTAGTGTGTGAATTGCAAAAGGATGAAATGCTGGTTATAGCACGGAATTGGGAAATCTAATAGAATGCTATGGTTTATTGAGGGGAATTTTATACAAAAGCAGGGAAGATATGCTTCAATTATACAGGGCACTGGTGAGACCCCATCTGGACTACTTGAGTTTTGATCTCTTTTTATGTAAGGAATGATGCAAATGTGTTGGAAACAATTCAGAGATGATTTAATAGGCTAATACCTGAAATGGCAGGTTGTCTTACAAGAAAAGATTAAATGGGCTAAGCTTGTATGTGTCTGAGTTTATAAGAACAAGAATTGACTATTTCAAAATAGGATCTTGCAGGGTCTTGACAGTGTGGATATGAAAAGATGTTTCCTTTTGTGGCAGAGACAACACAGTATGGAGCTGGAGGAACAAGCACATCAGGCAGCATCAGAGGAGCAGGAAAGTTGATGTTTCGGGTCTGGAGCCTTCTTCAGAGAAATTCTGAAAAAGGGTCCTGACCCAAGACGTCAACTCTCCTGCTCCTCTGATGCTGCCTGACGTACTGTGCTCCTCCAGCTCTACACTGTGTTGTCTCTGACTCCAGCATTTGTAGTTCTTGCTATCTCCTTTTGTGGGAGAGCCTAGAACCAGTGTTGCAGCATCAAAATAAGGGGGTCTCCTATTTAACCCAGTGAGGAGAAACTTTGCCTCATTGTGAGGCTTTGGAACTCTGGGAAGGTGATGGAAGCGAGTCTGAGTATTTTTGGGGGTACATTGATACTTGATATGAAAGGGATTGAAAAGTTATTGTGGGTAAGTTGGATTGTGGACTAATCAGAGCAGTCATTATTTATTGAATGATAGATTCGAGTGGCCTACTCCAACTCTTAATTGACAATGCAGTAATATATTGTACATTCTATAGCAAATACTCCTGTTGTCCTAGTATTATAAAGCGTCACATCTTCTGATTTGCAATGTTGAACACCAAATGAGATCTGCCAGTATTATGGAATTTGCCTGTAGATTGTTTCATTTAATAGCCGATATTGAGTGAGTTTTCGAGCTATTATCCTTTCTTTTCTCCTTTAGCTTTTCCCATGCTGCATTGGTTTGCCACGAGCATTTTCTTTTGGTTTGTCATCTGGATGCCCTTCCTGTCACTAACCTTCCCTGTTTATTGGAGCTGGGAACCACAGCAGGATTAAGCAGTAGTCTCTTGGATTCTTGCTGCCTGCCATAGTCAAATGGGAGGGATTTACAGAGTGACAATCAACTTGCTTGGCTGCATTTGACATACCTCCTGTGACCATGGAACTTGAAACTGGAGCTTCTGGTGCAGATGTAGGGACATTACCATTGGCTCAAGTCTTCCTATTAGTATTATTTGAAGATAAAGTTCGACAATCCAATTTTTCTCTTCCTCTTGCCCATGTGTTGTTTTCTCAGTACTGTCTCTTTCAGCTGGAAAGGCTGAAATTTGAACCAGTGATTGAATAGTCATTAAAATGTCAAATTACAGAATTTATGTTAAGTAGAGCTTTGAGATAGCTAAGGAAACCCCTATGTAATCTGCTTTGCTTAAAAAAACACACTATGTCAAACAAAGACAATTGCAAGCACAATGACACCGTGTATACATGGAACGTACTTTTATTTGTTCACATCTTACAATGGCCCGTCCTTGTATGACAAAAGCCTTTGAAAAAACATTAGGGGTTAGCTCTGGAAAATCTCAGTAATCTTTCTCTGCTTGGTGTGTTGTCTTTGGACAGACATGCCATGCCATCAGTACACTCTGACATGTTTTCTATGTTTTTGTGCTGCCGTGCAAAATCCCAAAGCATTCCAATAGCCTTTGTGGCTTCAGCTGGGGAAACAAGTGGGTGAGTGGATGGACATTCATCAAACTCTTCGTGTCATCAGGATGATAATCATTTCTTTCCTTTGATGTATTCTGACCACTTTCCTCATTCATGCCTCAAAAATGCTGGAAGCCATTCACGCAGTTTTGTTAAGCCTCGTACTGTGTGGGCAGCATCTTGACCTTTGCCAAGCAACGTGGCTTGTTGGACTTTCCAAACATAAGAAGCGGCAGCCTTTTATGTTGGCACAGTCCATAACAATAAGCCTGTTCCTCGTTTTGCTTCCACCGTTACACATTTCATCCTTAAGCATTAAAGTGTGGTCTGGCAAACAATGCTAAAACTGTCCAGTTACACATCTGCATTAAAAATGTCTCTTGGTGCATTTCTGTTCAGACTGTGGGTAAGAACATTTTGCAGGCCATTGCTGCAGGCTTGCAGATGACTTCAAGTCCCTGGTGTGGCCTAACTCTGCTCTGAGGGGTTGGCACAGCCATTTGGCTGAATATGGCCGTGGTCAAGTTTTTGTTAAGCAAAGATATTAAGAGATATGGGCAAAAGGCAGTTATACGGAGTTGGGTCACAGGTTAGCCATTGGGTCACAGTTCTCATTGAATGGTGGAACAGTCTTCAGGAGCTACTCTTCTTTCTTTGATCCTATGGCAAGTGTGCACAGGTTCGGCAAATCTGGAGTTACCAGTCTATAACCTTTGCCTATCATGGGTTTACTTCTATTAGATTTCCTATTTTGCTGGTGGGAATGGCTAACAACTTCACCACAACTGCAGTTTTTGGTTATTCGAATTCGACTCATCGCAATTTCACTGTATTCCATGTTCTGACGACCACAATGCCAAAGGCAATGTGGATAATTTGAATTTGACAGCTTTACTGGTGCAATTAAAAACAGTCAGATGTCCAAATCCAAAGGCAACAGCTACCTTCATTGTTCATTCCGCACAGCTGCCATTATTCTTGGTAGCTAACTTTCCACAAAAATTTCCTTCTCTGTGAAGTGTCTCCCCGTTGCCTGTCCCTTCCCCCCCCCTACCCCATCTCCACCTCTACCTCTGCTTGTTCTATTAAGACACACACGAGACTGCTGTGGAGAATTAAGACTCATAGCACAGGAATTCTAAATGTCGACGAGGAGAGAATATGAAGCAAATTGTAATCATAGTCCTTTTCTGACCCTAGATTTTAAAAAAGGAAAAAAAAAGTGAGCACTGAATTAAATGGAAGAAAGTATTCCTGCATTACAATGGTAACTACACTTCAGAAGTACATTAATGCACTGCCAAGTGCTCTGGGGAGTTGTGAGGTCATGAAAAGTGATGTGTAAATGTAAGTTCTTTCCTTCTATTATCAGGAAGGAAAGAGAAATTGCATTTATTTTTTGCTATTCACAACTACAGGACATTCCGGAGCACTTTACAGTCAATGAAATACGTTTAAAGTGTAGTCACTTTTGACGTAGGAAATGCAGCAATCAAGGTGCATACAGCCAGTTCTCACAAGCAGCCATGTGATAATGACCAGATAATTGGTTTTGTTGTTTGAGGAATGAATATTTGCCAGGGCACTAGGGATAACTTCCTTATTGTCAGAATGTAAGGTCATAATTTCTACCAAAAATAGCAAACTAGGGGACAAAATCAAACTTATTTAGTGAAGCATGTAGATCACATAGAGTCTTCTTGCAATTTAATGAAAATCAAAATAAAAGTCCTACATTTATATGGCAAGACACATCAGCAGTGCATCAGTCACAGTGAAACCACATTGCCTTTCAGTTTCAAATGTAGACAGAAAATATGAGAGAAACTTTCCAGGTCTGGCAACATCTGTGAAGAGAGAAACAGAGTTAATGTTTCAGTTCGTAGGATTTTTTTTTTTGAAACATTTAATTTTAACTCAACATTCTCTCTTGTTTCTCTCTCCACAGATGCTGCCAGACCTGCAAAGTTTCTCTCACATTTTCTGTTTTTTATTATTGATTTCTAGTATCTGCAGTATTTTGCTCTTGCCTCTTTCAGTTTCATTCACGTTTACTGTTCTCTATCAGAAGTTAAATACTTATGAACCTATGAACATATATTGTGTCCAGCCATTAGCTTCCAGTCCTCTGGACTAAAAGGTTTAATTCTAAAGGAAAAATTTATCTTAGCAGTTATTACAAAGATCTATTTTGTTGGCAACAAATGCCTTAACCATGGTTTACAAAACATTACCTGTTCATTCAATGTTTTGTTTAACCTTGAGAAACTGAGTGAAGAGATCAGACAGGACAACATCGAAATGACAAAGATCAGTTAAATCAGCAAGCAATGCTTATGTGACACATGTCTGAAGGACATAGAAACATCAAAGCATATGAAATAGGAGCAGGAGTAGGCCATTCGGCCCTTCAAGCCTGCTGCATAATTAATCATGATTATGGCTGGTTATCCAACTCAATAATCTGTTCCTGCATTTCCTCCATAACCTTTGATCCCTTTAGCCCCCAGTGCTACATTCCAGTTCCTTCTTGAAACCATGCAATGTTTTGGCCTCAACTGCTTTCTGTTGGAGCAAATTCCACAAGCTCACCACTCTCTGGTTGAAGAAATTTCCCCTCATCTGAAGCTTAAATGGTTTACCTCATATTCTTAGACTGTGACCTCCCTGGCATCGGGAACATCCTTCCTCCATCTACCCTGTCTAGTCCTGTTAGAATTATATAGGTTTCTATGGGATCATGCCTCATTCTTCTGCGCTCCAGTGAATATAATCTAAACTTCAACCCTTTCTTGTGTTTCAGTCCCGTCATCCGAGGAATCAGTCTGATAAATCTTCGCTACACGCCCTGTATGGCAAGAACACCCTTGCTCAGATAAGGAGAACAAAACTGCACGCAATATTCCGGGTGTAGTTTCACAAAAGCCCTGTATAATTGCAGCAAGACATCCCTGCTTTTGTACTCAAATCCTTTAACTATGAAGGCCAACATACCATTTGCCACCTATACCTCCTGCTGTATCTGTAATGGCTCACTTTCGCGTCTGTTGTACAAGGACATGAAGTGCTACTCATGGTTTAGGGCTTCACATTCTCTGAACTGCTTTTAAAGTTTGATGACTAGGGCCCCGTCATTGTCCAACGTAACAGGTTGATGGCAGTAGTCCCCACAAAACTGCTGAGGATACAAATGACAAAGCAGCCTTTTTGTGTATTGGCCTGAAAAGCGAAAGTTAAGAGGAGATTTGACAGAGCTGTTTAAAATCTTGAGGGATCTAATCTGAGTAGATTGGAAGAAAATGTTCCCATTGCTAGAAAGGTGAAGAACCAGAAGACACCAATTTAAGATGAATAGAAAAAGGACCAATTGTGACACTAGGGAAATACCTTTCTTAATGCAGCGAGTGATTTAAGCTCTAGAATGCATTGCTTGAGAGAGTGGTGGAGCAGGTTCAGTTGTGATATTGTAAATGGAATTTATAATTATCTGATGGGGAAGAAAAATAACTAACATGGGGAAAGGGCAGGGACGTGGGACTAGCGGAGTAGTTTTTGCGAAGAGCCAACTCAGACATAATGATACAAAGACCTTCTGTGTTGTAACTGTACTGTAATTCTAGAACACTTGAAGAACTCTGCTCTTCAACTAATACCACAAGATCTTTATCATCCACCTGAACAGGCAGGTAGAGCCTTGGTTTAGCGCTGCATCAATGATGGCTCTTCTAAAGCAGCCCTCTTTCATGGATGGCACAGTAATTAGCACTGCTGCCTCACAGTCCCAGGGACCCAGGTTTGATTCCAGTCTCGGGCAATTGTCTGTGTGGAGTTTGCATGTTCTCCCTGTGTCTGCTTGAGTTTTTGCTGGGTGCTCTGGTTTCCTCCCGGAGTCAAATGATGTGCAGGTAGGTGGATTGGCCATGCTAAATTGCCCATAGTGGAGGCTAGATGGGAAATGCAGGGTTGCAGGGCTAGGGTAGGGGGCTGGATGGAATTCTCTTCAGAGGGTCAGTGTGGACTCGATAGGCAGAATGGCCTGCTTCCACACTCTAGGGATTCTATGATTGTTGCAGTAATGGTGTCAGCCTGGATTATGAGCAAATGCCCAGCACTGAGGATTGAATCCTGGACTCTGATTTGGAGATTTAAGGCAAAGGTGTGGAATGGAAGAGGAAATAAGAGCCATTCCATCACTTTGATATCTATGAAAAAGCAATGAATAAGAGACAACTTGATGAGTCTTGATTTCAAGGTATTAGAATGCCTTGAGTTCAATTCTTATATATTAAATCTTCTTTTGAAAGCTGAAAACTGAAGATATTCATCACCTACAAACTGAGCTCAAATACATTGATGTCAGAGTCTAATCCACTTAATAACATAGAATATAGAGTTGAGGTTAAAATCAGATCAACCATGATTTCATTGAATGGTATAGCAGGCTCAAAGGACTGAGTGGCCTACTCTTTTCCCTGTTCATATATTCTCATGTTCAATGTTGCATCATTGAGTGTGAAACAACAGAGGTGGATTTGTGATGCAGTGATTTTTGGCTTCTGTGCTCAAACTTGGTACCGTCTGTACTTCATTCAACCATAGAATTGATGATCACCAAACTTACGTGATATCCATCAGTAAATAGCATTGCTGGGTTTCCATTTCTGCAGGATACCAAGGATAATTTTAGTAATCTCTTACACTTCAGTTGAGACCAGTCAACATTATCACTAGCTAAAATTTAAACCTGTACCATCCTGAACTTTATGGCTCATTTACAACCTGTGTTTATCAGCTGAGGAGAGAATGCAGCTTGTCTATTTTGAACAGCTCACCAGTCTCTGCTCTTGTGAAGATTTGGAAGCTGTGAATACCTGGACTCTTGTAAAGCAGTTCATCCCATGAGACCTTACCCGATTAAGAGTTGCTGCTTTTACAGAATGAAGGATGGGGGAAGAATTGGGATTATTTTATCATCACAGTTCTTACCTTGCTGAATAGACAAGTGCCCTTAATAGCTAAAATAACTGCAAAGTTCTAAAGGACTTGGGTTGAAATTCTGCTGTGAATATTTACTTTAAGTGTGTAGGAAATATACACTTTTACATTTTCTTTTGGCTTGTCAGGTAGATTATAAATAAAGTTTTTTGATACTCGTTTCTTTTATAAGTTTCATATTGATTGGATCTTCTGACTATTCTCTATTCTTTTAACTTGTAGAAGAACATGAGAAACGAGACAAGTTCCTTTTGGACAGGGAGCCAGAAAGTAAAAGAACAGACTTGGATAGAATCAACAATGTAATCCACATAGAAGAGGTTAAACCTGAGCTCCAAACTGTTCCTGCACTTCAAGTCCCGAAACCATTGCCTCCTCCAGCTGTTGCTGCTACAGTCGTTGTGCCTCACGTGGCCAGTCCTTCCCTCGCTCCGTCCCCACTTCCTCCGCAAATCGTACAGCATCATCAGCCAGTCCTGAGCCCCACCAACAGCACCAGAGAAATTTCCCAGTCCCCGCCAGTGCTTCATCGCTCTCCGATCTCTACACTCACTGACCCACAGCCTGGTCCACCGTTGGTGAGCAGCTCGCCTCAGCAGTTTACAAGTTCAATGTTGACCATCCCACCGCATCATGTCCTCCAGCCGTCAGCCCTACCGCAGCAGCCAAGTGGCCTTAAGCCAAGCCCAGTCGATGATGGAAAGCCCCAGGATCAAAAGAGAAGGCCAGGAGGGTGAGTGTCGACAGTACTGATGATTATTCCTCACGTTACCTTTTGATAGCCCAGATCTGAAGTAATGACTTGTATTTATCATGAAACTTAAAGTAATAATTTGGCTTGTAAGTCAGGAAATCAGAAGTTTGAAAGTAAGGAAGAGAAACCAGAAATGAAAAA
Organism: Rhincodon typus; assembly: GCF_021869965.1. NCBI lineage: Eukaryota > Metazoa > Chordata > Chondrichthyes > Orectolobiformes > Rhincodontidae > Rhincodon > Rhincodon typus. The sequence continues at coordinate 20,497 of NW_025968180.1, forward strand.
TGGCAGCAATGTTAAGTGTCTGCACACTTGTCAAACTTTTCACTTGTTTGAGCAATTAAGTTTTAGTTTTGTAGTACTGTAAAGTGACAAGCCATTGATTGTAACCTCTCGATCTGCACCACTTTGGTTATTCATGATAAGAATATTATTTCAGGCATCCAATATTGGAGGTAGTAATTACCAATTTCGTTTTTCTCTTTGTTTCTCTAGTTTGTTCTGGGGCAGGTAAGTCCGTGAGTCAGTTTGAGTCCATTCTGTAGAGTACAATTTAGGAAAAAATAATCAAGCAGTATAACTTGCAGCTTTGTTACTATTTATTGGAATTTTTAAACTGAGGACTAGATTGCAAGTCTGTACCAGTGATTGGCCACCTCCATCACGATGCTGGCAGATTGTAGACTGTCCTTGGTGGATGGGTAAAGTTCTAAGGTTTTGGAGTAGATCTGTAGCTCGGGTCGTGGGCGTTGAGGTTGGTTGGCTCGCCGAGCTGGTTTGTTGTTTTGCAAACGTTTTATTACTGTGCTTGGTAACCTCCTCAGTGCAGCCTCTGATGAAGCGTCGGTGTGTTTTCCCGCCTGGTTTTTAAACTCTGGGGTCCGTTGCGATGGATCGCCTCACTTCCGGTTTTCCTTCATAGTGGAATGTATATGGGGTCGAGTTCAATGTGTTTATTATAGCATGCTTCATGGAGTGCCATGCTTCCAGGAATTCTTGTGCTTGTTTCTGCCTAGCCTGTCCTAGGATCCTCGTGTTGTCCCAGTCGAAGTCGTGGTTCTCCTTGTCCATGTGGATTGAAATGAGTGAGTATTGGTCGTGTCTTTTTGTAGCCAGTTGGTGTTCGTGTACTCCTGTTGTTAGTTTCCTTCCTGTTTGTCCGATGTAGTGTTTCTCGCAGTCTCTGCAGGGGATCTTGTAGATGACATTGGTCCTGTCCATGGCGGGGAGTGGGTCTTTAGTTCAAGTGAGCAGTTGTCGTAGGGTTGACCTGGGCTTGTGTGCCACTCTGATGCCCAGCGGTTGTAGGAGTCTTGTGGTGAGTTCCGACGTGTTCCTGATGTAGGGTAGTGTGATGAGTGTGTCGGGGCGTGTGGTATCTTCCTGATGCTGTTCTTGTAGGCATCTTCTGACCCATCACCTCAACAACAACAACAATAAACAACACCCTCACCGGAATAAGATTCACCAGAGAGGAGGAGAAGAACAAACAGCTCCCATTCCTAGACGTCATGGTAGAGCGCAAGACAAATGGGGAGCTGCAGACGAAAGTACACCGAAAAGTCTCACACACAGATCAGGTACTGAACTTCAATAGTAACCATCCCAGCACACACAAACGAAGCTGCGTGTGAACACTATTTAAAAGGGCAACAACACACTGCAGCAACACAGAACTGCACCGAGAGGAAGAAGAATACCTCTTCCAAGTGCTCAAGGATAATGGATATCCAAAGAACTGGGTCAGAAGATGCCTACAAGAACAGCATCAGGAAGATACCACACGCCCCGACACACTCATCACACTACCCTACATCAGGAACACATCGGAACTCACCACAAGACTCCTACGACCGCTGGGCATCAGAGTGGCACACAAGCCCACATCAACCCTACAACAACTGCTCACCCGAAATAAAGACCCACTCCCCGCCATGGACAGGACCAATGTCATCTACAAGATCCCCTGCAGAGACTGCGAGAAACACTACATCGGACAAACAGGAAGGAAACTAACAACAGGAGTACATGAACACCAAATGGCTACAAAAAGACACAACCAATACTCACTCATTTCAATCCACATGGACAAGGAGAGCCGCGACTTCGACTGGGATAACACCTAGATCCTGGGACAGGCTAGGCAGAGACAAGCACGAGAATTCCGAGAAGCATGGCACTCCACGAAGCTTGCTATTAATAAACACATTGAACTCGACCCCATATACATTCCACTACGAAGGAAAACCAGAAGTGAGGCAATCCATCTCAATGGACCCCAGAGTTTAAAAACCAGGCGGGAAAACACACCGATGCTTCATCGGAGGCTGCACTGAGGATGTTACCAAGCATGGTAACGAAACATCTGCAAAACAACAAACCAGTTCGGCGAGCCAACCAACCTCAAGATGGGTAAAGTTTCTCATCACGGTGCATACTCAGGAATCTAAGGCTTATTGTTCTGTTTAACTGTGGAAAAACAGCCAACAGTTCTAGATTTTGCCCTTTCAAACTTAGGATCCTCCCTCAGGCCACAACTTGTGAAGTACAGCAGTGCTGTAAGTTATAGCAATAATGATAGGAACAATTGAGGTGCAAAAGAAGTGATTTGGCACAATATTAAAGTATCGTCTTTACATTTCAGTTTCCTTTTCCTACATTATGTTGATATTAAATGGGTCCAATTACCTCATTGAAAGAGGGCCTTTGATAGAGAAATGCAAAGAAATCTTAAAAGTATTAAAAACCACAAAGCTTTAAATCAGAAATCCAAGCTGGATATTGTATATGTTAAATGTACTCCAATCTTGATGGTGAAGCTGACTTCCTTGGTTTGAATGATGTATTCTGTAAGTCACTGATATTGACCGCAGACGTGGTTGTTCTCTGCTCGGAGGGTTGTAAGCCTGTTCCCAACTGCTTCGATTTCAGATACTGCAATAAGGTCTGATCACTGCCATCTGTCCAGCATTATCACAGAATTTTCTTTTGATTCAGAAGAAAAGCGCAAAATAAACATTTCTATTAAAGTCGATCAGTTATTAAGATCATATTGACTGCAGACTTGCTTTGTGGTCGTTGGGGCAATCACATTTTAGTGACGTAGACTAATGGTACATCTTAAATAAAAACTAATAAAGTTTTAGAAAGCATTTAATATTGAGCTAATACCCTGTTGATTGCCACCTAATAACGTGATCACTCTGTATTTCAGCTGGCTAAATTGTAGGGTATCTCAGGCCACATGAATACAGAAAATTCTGTATTTCAGTGTTTTCCACATGGAGATTATCCCCATGCTCCTTGACATGAAAGTTTCCAAGGCTTTCAAACAGCATCAGTATGAACGGTAAAGACTAATATGTCTCTGTAAAATGCATAAAGAATCCCAAGTTTGGATAGTGTTCGCAAAGCACACTTAATGTCCATTCAGAATGAAGCCTCCTGCTTGACTTTCAGAGAAGGCATTCAGTGATCTCACTTATATGTGCTTATATCATAACACGTTCTAAATATCCAGGTACAAGAAATAAGGAAGAAATTAAGCCCTTGAATCATTCAGACCTTTGGCCACTCATGAAGAACTGTTGATATTTCAGAATCAATTTTTAAGCTTCTGGCAACAGGAGCACAACATGAGAACTTTGGCATTTTTTGGACAATTTCTTAAACCATACTATTTCAGAACAGGATGAAGATCCTCCAAATGTTCAAATCTATATCAACAATTGGGACATCTGTGCAGTCTGTATTAGGTGCTGACATCCATTGACAAAGCCTACGAAGGATGCAAAAATGGTCCACAAATTTTTAACATCTTGACTGTGGTCAGTGACTACTTTCCACAGAAATGTGTGTATTGAGCATTTATATTTTGTTAGTGTCAAGTTGGTGTCAACTCTCAAGTCCTTGTTCTTGTTGAATATCCAAAGACTGTGTAGCAGCAAACATCAATGAATTATGTAAATGGATCTGAAATTCTTTCATAGTCAATTGATATATTGCATTGATCATGCCCAAAAGATTCATTCCTGATATAAGCTTCGGCAGTAGCATATCCAGAACTGCAAGTTGTCCAACTGTTAGAGAGTTGCCAACCACTCTAGAAAACTGCTAACCTTAATCATAAGCTTCAGAGCTCTGCAAATTCAAACCCTTTGAATAGATTACCAACTATTTCTTTTCTTTTCCTTGTTTTATAAGGTCTTGGAAGAATAATTTCAAGGGTTTCCTACTTCAGACAGCAAATGGCTTTATACAGTGTAGCATTGAGCAGCAGCTGGTCTGTTGTTGAGAACATTGATCCCAATTCTCTGTCGGGACCTTGTTGCAAGAAAATGCTCTGGTGGGATAGCTGCCAACTGGATTCTGTGCTAGTTTGAGTTTCAACGGTTTTGTGCACAGTTAGCCATTATTCACAAAACCAGAATCACTCCATTCATCTTTCAAACAGACAAAGTTCTTGTTCAGCCAGTCTTCAGTTTATTGTTCTAGTATACAGCCTTCTGATAAGCTCACTGTTAGGCTGTAGGACAGAGCCCTGTAGATACACTTTCCTTCATTGGCTACCAAAATGTTGTAATTTGGTAGCTCTAATTATCAATGGACTGGTATCTCATGCAGACAGCTTGCTGTCCAGGTCTTTGACATTACCATTTGAAAGTTGAGATGATTGATGCAAGAGGGATCTCCTCCTGGTAGCTCCCTATCATCACACTTGAGGAATGAAATAAATGAAATTTTGGTTGACTTGGCTACTTTACTGATTGGCTGATGGGCAGGACTGTTC